>NW_028318515.1:7740543-8041630 GCF_062004578.1 Staurois parvus
CTGAGATCCATCAAGAGTGCAGCCAGCCATTCCTCAGATCCACCCACTGCCTCCAAGGCCTTCCTCCGAAATTCCAGAGGGGCTGACCCGCAGAGCCTCTCAGTCTTGACCACAATTTGACCTTTCTGGCTATTACACCTGAGCTGCTAACAGCTCCTGTCTAACCATTAGGATCTTGCTCCCCCTAGCTAAACTATGAGGGTGCTACACATACATCACTCTGGCTCTGGCCTTACTTTTCAGGCTTCTGCCTGTCTTCTGAATACCATCCTCTCACCAATGCTTGGACCCAACACTTTCTGATCTGGTTCCCACCTCTCCTAGATGCAGTCCTTCTGACTCCTGAGCAGAGACCTCCTCTGTCTGCCAGGATGGAACTCAGAAACATGGTCAGGTCTCTACAAAAAGCCCTTCACAATCAGTGTGCCGGTCTTTCACAAAACACGAACAGAGGCTTGAAGATTTTATTTCTCCCTGATCTCTATGAAATCTCCTGGCTCTAGGTCCCAAACTGGGTTTTACCAACGTATGTAGAAACTGAAAAGCCAGTTTTCTCTGAATGACACAAGCCCACTGAATGGCAGGCAAACCATGTGAAAGGATTGTCTAGTCTGGCAATGAGCAGTCTCAGAGCTTTCCCAAGCAAAACAACCCTCTTCAGACTCTTTAAAAAAAGACGCAGATGAACATGAATATAAGTGTTTCACTCACCCTGTGAAGGGGTTATGTGTTTTAACAGTGAGCAGTCTCAGCCTTCCCAAGCAGAACAGACTCTTCAGACTCTCCAAAGGGGAAAAGACAAATGAACATGACAATATGAAGCAACCAAAATGAGCATGATGACACCCAACACGTTGTCACATTCATTAACCACATCCCGACCGCCCTATATCAGATATACTGCTATAGGGCGGCAGGGGTGCGCAAAGTCACATATATATACATGATTTTGTATTTCTGGGTAGGGGGCATGAGAGTGCCTACCTGCACCGCCATTCGCGGCTGCGGCTGTAAATCGCCAGGTCCCAGACTGTGATTCCCCGCCGGTGCCCGGTGCTTACCGAGCATCTCTGATGGGGAGGAGGACTGCTTTGTTTACTAACAGCTCGGGCACGCTGTTTTGGATGGCTGTGCACAGCACAGCCATCAAGAGCAGTGTACTTACAATGAAGCACCAACACACCGCCCCCCAGTAAAACACTCCCTGCACACAGTTAACCCTTTGATCGCTCCTCATGTTAACCCCTTCCTGCCCAGTGTCATTAGTGCAGTGTCAGTGCTTTTTTTTAGCACTGATCACTGTATTGGTGTCACCAAGTCAGTTCCCCCCAGTGTCAGAATGCCCGCTTCAGTACCTCAGTCCCGCTATAAGTCGATGATCGCCACTATTACTAGCAAAAAAAAAAAATCCAGTATCTATACTGCCACTTGTAAACGCTATATCTTTCATGTAAACCAATTAATTTACATGTATTGTGATTTTTTTCAGCAAAGACTTGTAGCAAAATACATTTTGGTGTAAATTTATGACATTTGATTTTTAAAAATTTTTACTGGATGTTTAATAGCAAAAAGTAAAATGTATATTTTTTTTCTCAAAATTGTCGCTTTTTTTTAATAGCGCAAAAAATAAAAAACGTACAGGGAATCAAAAAGCACCAAAAGAAAGCTCTGTTTGTGAGAAAAAATTTAAATTTAATTTGGGTGCATGACCATGCAATTGTCAGGTAAATTAACGCAGCGCCATAACGCAAAAAATGGCCTGGTCCGGAATGGGGGTAAATCCTCAGGAGGTTAAAGGGTAGTTTCCTGGAAATAGACACAGAGGACTGAGCCACATAAACCTATACAAACAGGTGCTGCTGTATTTTCATCCAGACCGGACACAGAGACTATTATGCAAGTATTACTATGTTCTAATAGTTTAACTGCAACTGTCCATAGCTTCTTGAGTGTGTATCTGAATCCTTGTGACAGACTTATCTCTGTCCTGTTGTTATTATCCCACATGCACAGTGCCAGATAGCTAAGTCTCTGCTACTGCATGTGTGTAATGGTGACTTTCTAGTATATTAGTAGGTGAACCTGTTTTTTGCAATCTAGTTTATATGCAGCTCCTGTTGTTCTAGTTAACTGTGTCCATTCTGGTCTGGAATTCTATAGCTAGTTTTAAAGTGGTATTAAGACTAAAACCAAAAATGATCAGTGTAGCAATTTTCAGCTCCAATAAGGTCCTACATGTGGGCCACAAAGAAAAATGTGCTTTTACTCCAAGATATCACTCACAGGCACACAGTGAAAGCCCCCTTATTATGGTATAGCCACCAAAACCAGATGACCTTTATAGTGGGATTAAACCCAAAACCAAAAATGTAATATAGTGCCAATAATTAGATGTGGTGGCTGCATTCGCTTTTTCTTTTTTAGGCTTTTTTCCCACTGTTTTCACCTGGTAATCTGACCAGTAACACACCTCCTGTATCTTGATACATTCTGCTGGAGAGCTTGTCTGGATCACCAGATGAAAATAGAAGAAATAAAGCCTAAAAATGAAAACAAATGCAGACATAACATCTAAGAACTAGTAATGCTGCCTAGGCTAGAGTCAGGTTGGGCATCCAGTGGCCAGTTCTGGCATTTAAAGGTCCAGTTACATGTCAGACTCTAAGTTCCAGTGCTACACCACAGTTCCTGCTGGTGAGAAACTCTATTCTGGGGTGGTTGGACAACAGCTGGAATATCTCCTATGATCTTGTCTTCAGGTCTCTGACACAAAGACATACGCTGCATCATCCTCGGGGGGGGACTTTGCTGCAACATTCATCTGGAGGTATCTCTTTTAATAACTTTATATATATCTGGGTATATGTGTACAATTCCACCAGGACTCTTGTTGGGCCCTTTGCTGATAATACCCTATTGCACATTGGATGGATGTACTATTACTAACCTTTTCTTATATAAATATTGTATTATTTCTATAATGGTGTGCCTCTGTATAGTGAAGGTTAATGTTATATGCTGGTTGAAGTAGTTCCTCTGCTCTTAATTACCTTGATGAGATTACTGGGTCATTTCCCAAGGAGGGAATCCCCTCTGTCCTGGGTAGAGACACTGCCAACCTTATTATCAAACCTACTCTTTCTACTAGACTAGTGTTTCTCAACCTTTTTTCAGTCAAGGCACCCTTCAAAATTATGAACAACCCCGAGGCACCCTTTAAAATTATGGACAGTCTTGGGGCACCCCATTCTAAAATGTGAATAAATATTCTAATAGTTTTATATAATGCAGCAACATCCACACATGTAGGACACCCAACATTAGAGGTGATTCATTCTTTCAAAGCAAATACACTTTTGCACACTGATACTGACTAGTCTTCCAGTGTTTCTCTTCTCCCTCAGTTTTTCTCCATCACTGAGCTAATGTGACCCCAGCACTGATGGAGAGGGGCAGGGGAGGGTCAAACTAGGATGCTGTGCAGGCAGCTGACATCCTCCTTATCAACTGATGATGTCATTGGTTGTCAGGACGCCAGCAGCCAAAAGGTTGTCATGGTGCACAATGAAATTCTGTGGCTTTGTGTAACTAAAAGGCAGGCTTGTTCCACCTGCTGACTTGTATAGAACTTTTGGGCAGTTTTTGACATTTTACCAAGGCACCCCTCAAGAAACCTCAAGGCACCCCAAGGTGCCTGGGCACCCTGGTTGAGAAAGGCTGCACTAAACACTCAGTACAGCCATCTGTCTGTCTGTACCTCATATGGGTAGACAGTTGCTGAGCTACAAGAGCACTCACCAACACCCTCATAGTTCATTCAGATCTACAAGTTGTTGGCCGCCATGGATGACATTATACTTGTAGTTCATTCATTCACAGAACTCTGTGAACAAATTACACAGCTGTGTGATGTAAAGAGGGACTCTGTTGGGGACACCTGATGCAAGGGGGGACTCTGATGGGGACACCAGATGTAAGGGGGGGGGACACTGATGGGAACATCAGATATAAGGAGGCACTCTGGTGGGGGCACTTGATATAAGGAGAGACTCTGATGGGGACACCAGATGTAAGGGGGGGGGCACTGATGGAGACACCGGGCTTTCTGATAGGGACATCAGATGTAAGGAGGTACCTGATGTAAGGAGGGAATCTGAACGGACACCTGATGCAAGGGGGGCTCTGATGGGGACACCAGATGTAAGGGGCACTCTGATGGGGACACTAGATGTAAGGGGGATTCTGATAAGGGCACCTGATGTAAGGAGGCACTCTATTGGGGACACCTCATGTAAGGGGGACTGCCCCATACCAGCGTCCTGATCACCCTATAAGCCGTACCAACGTCCTAATCACTGCCATACCCCATACCAGCATCCTGATCACCGCCGGACCCCATACCTGCATCCTGATCACCAACATACCCCATATCAGCATCCTGATAACTACCATTCCCCATACCAGTGTTCTCATCACTGCCATACATCATGCCAGTGCCCGACATTTTAGGGTCTCAACTGATCAATTTTCAAATATATATCCCATAGTTTGTAGATTCTATAACTTTCACACAGACTAAATAATATACACTAGAGATCCAGAACCAGAGTTCCCTGAGGATACCGGAAGAACACGCAAACTCCAGATAGGTGGTGCAGTGGTTGGGATTCGAACCAACAACCCTAGTACTGCCATGCGGAAGTGCTAACCATCTAGCCACTGTGCTGCCTATATTATATAGTGGCAACACCTGTTATTTGATACAGGTGAGATTAATTACAAAATTACAGGAGCATCACAAATATGGAATGCAATTATTTCTTACAATTTTGAGAAGGTGCCAACAATTTTCTTCAGTCCATTTTTGGAGTTTTGGGTAGAATGTGTCAGAGCTGGCTTTTTGCTTATCCATGCTTTTGTGTCATCATACCAATACAAACAAAATAATTAACATATAATTAACATAAGAATGCCTAAACATTTGTAATTGCAACAATTTTCTGGGCAGAAGCAGGGGTGCCAATATTTTTACTCTATGTATGTGTGGGTATATAAATATATTCTCAGACCCATCTCCCTGCTCCCATTTACATCTAAACTCCTCGAGCGCCTAGTCTACGCCCGCCTATGCTCTCACCTCAACGACAACAACCTCCTCGATCCCCTAAAGTCCGGCTTCCGTCCCCTACACTCCACCGAAACTGCCTTACTCAAACTCTCCAACGACCTGCTAACCGCCAAAGCTAATGGCCACTATTCAGTGCTCCTACTCCTTGACCTCTCTGCGGCCTTCGACACAGTCGACCACCCCCTCCTCCTCAAAAAACTACACTCCCTCGGCCTCAGAGATTCTGCTCTCTCCTGGCTCTCATCCTACCTGTCGCAACGCTCTTTCAGCGTTACCTATAATGCCACCACCTCCCTCTCACTCCCCCTCTCTGTTGGGGTCCCTCAAGGCTCTGTCCTCGGGCCCCTTCTCTTCTCCATCTACACCTCCTCCCTTGGCCAACTCATACACTCTCAGGGCTTCAACTACCACCTCTATGCCAACGACACACAAATCTATCTCTCAACCCCCCACCTCACCCCCTCGGTCTCCGCCCGAATCACACACCTGTTGAGCGACATATCAGACTGGATGTCGCTCCACTTCCTTAAACTGAACCTCTCCAAAACCGAGTTTCTTGTCTTCCCTCCAGCCCGGACACCACCCCCCATTGACTTCTCCATCATGTCCAACAACGCCACCATCAAACCCGCCCCGCAGGCCAGAGTACTTGGTGTCATTTTGGACTCCAACCTATCCTTCCAGCCCCAAGTCCACTCTTTAACAAACTCGTGCAGACTCCACCTCCGCAACATCGCCAAAATCCGCACGTTCCTAACTCCAGAAACCACTAAACAGCTCATCCACTCCCTCATCATATCACGACTCGACTACTGCAACTCCCTCCTCACTGGCCTGCCTCGCCGCTGGCTATCCCCGCTTCAGTCCATCCTGAATACGGCTGCCAGACTCATTCACCTTTCCAACCGCTCCGTTTCCGCCACCCCCCTCTGCCAATCCCTCCACTGGCTTCCGATTGCGCAACGGATCAAATTCAAAATCCTAACGCTGACGTACAAAGCTGTCCACCATACTGCCCCGAACTAAATCACTGACCTAATATCCAAGTACCGCCCAGCACGCACACTCCGCTCCTCACAAGACCTCCTTCTCTCTAGTTCCCTGGTCTCCTCCTCCCATGCCCGCCTCCAGGACTTCTCCAGGGTGTCACCCATCCTCTGGAACTCCCTACCCCAACCCATCAGATTATCACCTACTCTCCTCTCCTTTAGGCGCACCCTGAAAACCCATCTCTTCAGGGAAGCCTACCCCGCCCCCTGCTAACTTGCCGACCTCCTCCACTCTTCCTACCACTCCATCCCCCACAGCTATCTCCTCCTGTGCCACCATCCCCTCCCTTCTAGATTGTAAGCTCGAAAGAGCAGGGCCCTCGATCCCCTCATGTTTTGCATTGTATTGGTATTGTTCTGTCACATGTTCTCTGTAATGTACAGCGCTGAGCGAACTATTGGCGCTTTATAAATACTGTATAATAATAATAAAATATTCACTATATTGCCAAAAGTATTGGGACACCCTTCCAAATCATTGGATTCAGATGTTCCAATCATCTCCATGGCCACAGGTATATAAAATCAAGCACCTAGGCATGCAGACTGCATCTCTAAACATATATGAAAGGATGGATCACTGTCAGGAGCTCAGTGAATTCAAGTGTGGTACCGTGATAGGTTGCAATAAGTCCACCTGTAAAATATCCTTACTAATAGATATTCCATGGTCACCTGTTAGTGGGATTATAACAAAGTGGAAGTAACTGGGAACAACAGAAATTCAGCTACAAAGTGGTAGGCCACGTAAAATGACAGAGCGGAGTCAGTGCATGCTGAAACACACAGTGCACAGAAGTCGCCAACTGTTTGCAGAGTCAATAGCTAAAGACCTCCAAACTTTATGTGGCCTTCAGATTAGCACAACAGTGTGTAGAGAACTTCATGGAATTGGTTTCCATGGCTGAGCAGCTGTATTCAAGCCTTACATCACCAAGTGCAATGCAAAGCGTCAGATGCAGTGGTGTAAAGCATGCCGCCACTGGACTCTAGAGCATTGGAGACGTGTTCTCTGGAGTGACGAATCACGCTTCTCTGTCTGGCAATCCAATGGACATGTCTGGGTTTTGCGGTTGCCAGGACAACGCTACTTGTCTGACTGCATTGTGCCAAATGTAAAGTTTGGTGGAGGGGGATTATGGTGTGGAGCTGTTTTTCAGGGGTTGGGCTTGGTCCCTGAGTTCCAGTGAAGGGAACTCTTAAGGCATCAGCATACCAAGACATTTTGGCCAATTTTATGCTTCCAACTTTGTGGGACCAGTTTGAGGACGGCCCCTTCCTGTTCGAACATGACTGCGCACCAGTGCATAAAGCAAGGTCCATAAAGACATGGATGAGCGAGTTCGGGGTGGAGGAACTTGACTGGCCTGCACAGAGTCCCTTTGGGATGAATTAGAGTGGAGACTGCGAGCCAGGCCTTCTCGTCCAACATCAGTGCCTGACCTCACAAATGCACTTCTGGAAGAATGGTCAGACATTCCCATAGACACACTCCTGAACCTTGTGGACAGCCTTCTCAGAAGAATTGAAGCTGTTATAGCTGCAAAGGGTGGTCCAACTCAATATTGAACCCTATGGACTAAGGGATGCCATTAAAGTTCATGTGTGTGTTAAGGCAGGCGTACCAGTACTTATGGCAATATAATGTGTATATACAGGTGAAACTCGAAAAATTTGAATATCTTGCAAAAGTTCATTTATTTCAGTAATGCAACTTAAAAGGTGAAACTAATATATGAGATAGACTCATTACATGCAAAGCAAGATAGTTCAAGCCGTGATTTGTCATAATTGTGATGATTATGGCTTACAGCTCATGAAAACCCCAAATCCACAATTTCAGATAATTAGAATATTACATGCAATCAATAAAACAAGGATTGTACATAGAACAATATCGGACCTCTGAAAAGTATAAGCATGCATATGTACTCAGTACTTAGTTTGCGCCCCTTTTGCAGAAATTACTGCCTCAATGCCTCGTGGCATGGAAGCTATCAGCCCGTGGCACTGCTGAGGTGTTATGGAAGACCAGGATGCTTCAATAGCGGACTTCAGCTCTTCTGCATTGTTCGGTCTCATGTCTCTCATCTTTCTCTTGGCAATGCCCCACAGATTCTTTATGGGGTTCAGGTCAGGCGAGTTTGCAGGCCAATCAAGCACAGTAATCACACGGTCATTGAACCAGGTTTTGGTGCTTTTGGCAGTGTGGGCAGGTTCCAAGTCCTGCTGGAAAATGAAGTCAGCATCCCCATAAAGCTCGTCTGCGGAAGGAAGCATGAAGTGCTCCAAAATCTCCTGGTAGACGGCTGCGTTGACCCTGGACTTAATGAAGCACAGTGGACCAACACCAGCAGATGATATGGCTCCCCAAATCAACACAGACTGTGGAAACTTCACACTGGTCTTCAAGCATCTTGCAGTGTGTGCCTCTCCATTCTTCCTCCATACTCTGGGTCCTTGGTTTCCAAATGAGATGCAAAAGTTGCTCTCATCAGAAAAGAGGACTTTGGACCACTGAGCAACAGACCAGGTCTGTTTTTCTTCAGCCCAGGTAAGACTCTTCTGACGCTGTTTGTTGTTCAGAAGCGGCTTGACAAGAGGAATACGACATTTGAAGCCCATGTCCAGGATCCGTCTGTATGTGGTGGCTCTTGATGCACTATCCTGAGGAAGTCACGAGGGCGTGACGTAACGCGTAGATGCGGCGTGGTGACGCACTTCTGGTGAGCGCCATCTTAGGACTCCAAAGTGTCTGCAGTACACCCATGGTTAGTGGTGTAAAGTGCCTGACATTTTCTACTTAAATGTGAGTTGATTACCTGGTGATTTTTATTCTATTCTGCCAATAAATACAATATTGCACTATGGAGGATCTTATATGATTCCCACATGGTCTTTACGTATTGGTAAGTCTATGGTCACCTGTACATGGAAGAGGAGCTAGAAGGGAAGGAGAGACCAATAAAGGGCTGTGATATCTAACCTACCTCCAGAGAGATCCAAAGAGATCCGAAAAGTGTTTTGACCCTTGTAGGGTTGCAGCAGGAAGGTGAGCGGACATGCTGGCCGTTTAGGATTTACACTCACCGCTTGCACTAACACTGGAGCACCCGTATAAGGAGAAAATGACTGTGTTACTCTTGCCATTAGCATGTATAATGGTACTATATGGACTTAATGTTTTACACTTGATTTATAACAAATGCGAATGGTAAACTGAGCACTTGTTGTTTGCAATATATATCCCTGTATAGGGACTCATCTCCTTTTTTTGCTTTGCATGTAATGAGTCTATCTCATATATTAGTTTCACCTTTTAAGTTGCATTACTGAAATAAATGAACTTTTCCACGATATTCTAATTTTTCGAGTTTCACCTGTATATATATATATATTTATTTAGGTGACTACTGTATAGGAGTGTCTGACATGCAGTTGCCAAGCACTGACCTTACCCTGTATAGAATAATAAACTCCCAGTACAACAGCCCTCAGTGTGCTCTGAACCCCCCCGATACTCAGCAGCCTAGCGACAATGTACAGACCTCCTGGGTCACTATAGGGAAAGATGCAGCTAGGAACCTTAGAGGCCGGGTGGAGTTTCTGGGGGGAACACATTACAGAACGGAGCCAATCTGTGAGCAGAGAGAGGGGTGTGATCGGTGTGCAGGTGTCCGGTGTCCCCCTCCCCATACCCCACCCATGTGTATTCTGCAGATGTTACAGCTCCGGACACTAGTGGAGACGTGGCACACTGACAGGGGACAGTGACAGCACAGAGCCGGCCTGACAGCTATGAGAATCCTCTTCCTGGCCCCTCTGAGAGCTCACACTGGGAACTCCACCACAGCCCTCCGGATCAAGTAAGATCACCGACAATGTCTTCACCCCATACATCCCATACAGGGGACAGAATAGTGTCCTCACCCCATACAGGGGACAGATCAGTGTCCTCACCCCATTCATCCCATACAGGGGACAGGTCAGTGTCCTCACCCCATACATCCCATACAGGGGACAGATCAGTGTCCTCACTCCATACATCCCATACAGGGGACAGATCAGTGTCCTCACCCCACACATCCCATACAATAGACAGATCAGTGTCCTCACCCCATACATCCCATACAGGGGACAGATCAGTGTCCTCACCCCATACATCCTCTACAGGGGACAGATCAGTGTCCTCACCCCATACATCCTCTACAGGGGACAGATCAGTGTCCTCACCCCATACATCCCATACAGGGGACAGATCAGTGTCCTCACCCCATACATCCCATACAGGGGACAGATCAGTGTCCTCACCCCATACATCCCATACAGGGGACAGATCAGTGTCCTCACTCCATACATCCCATACAGGGGACAGATCAGTGTCCTCACCCCACACATCCCATACAATAGACAGATCAGTGTCCTCACCCCATACATCCCATACAGGGGACAGATCAGTGTCCTCACCCCATACATCCTCTACAGGGGACAGATCAGTGTCCTCACCCCATACATCCCATACAGGGGACAGATCAGTGTCCTCACCCCATACATCATCTACAGGGGACAGATCAGTGTCCTCATCCCATACAGGGGACAGATCAGTGTCCTCACCCCATACATCCCATACAGGGGACAGATCAGTGTCCTCACCCCATACATCCCATACAGGGGACAGATCAGTGTCCTCACCCCATACATCCCATACAGGGGACAGATCAGTGTCCTCACCCCATACATCCCATACAGGGGACAGATCAGTGTCCTCATCCCATACAGGGGACAGATCAGTGTCCTCACCCCATACATCCCATACAGGGGACAGATCAGTGTCCTCACCCCATACATCCCATACAGGGGACAGATCAGTGTCCTCACCCCATACATCCCATACAGGGGACAGATCAGTGTCCTCACTCCATACATCCCATACAGGGGACAGATCAGTGTCCTCACCCCATACATCCCATACAGGGGACAGATCAGTGTCCTCACCCCATACATCCTCTACAGGGGACAGATCAGTGTCCTCACTCCATACATCCCATACAGCGGACAGATCAGTGTCCTCACCCCATACATCCTCTACAGGGGACAGATCAGTGTACTCACCCCATACATCCTCTACATTGGACAGATCAGTGTCCTCACCCCATACATCCTCTACAGGGGACAGATCAGTGTCCTCACCCCCCATATCCTCTACAGGGGACAGATCAGTGTCCACACCCCATACATCCCATACAATAGACAGATCAGTGTCCTCACCCCATACATCCTCTACAGGGGACAGATCAGTGTCCTCACCCCATACACCCTATACAGGGGACAGATCAGTGTCCTCACCCCACACATCCTATACAGGGGACAGATCAGTGTCCTCACTCCATACAGGGGAACAGATCAGTCGTTTCCGGCTGTTTTTGTTTTTTATTGATTGTTTCTGAACATCTGTCTGTGCAAAATGTCCCTTTGTTTTAAAAAGGAATAAATAATGATGTTTTAAATCGAACATGACTCTTTTTCAAACCGCACTGAATCCAGGCTTCCAGTGCACCGGACATATGTGAACAAGCACTCCAGGAAGCAATGTTATTTCACATTTCATGCGGATTAGCTGCAGTTCAAACCACATATGTTAACCGACACTTAAAATGCATTCATTTGTATAGCACCCCAGTGAGGATGAGCTCACCTCTCAAGAGTCTTTTTTGAGGGTCAGTGACTCTGATACCCTGGGTCAGGCTTATGCTATATTTTACTGAACTGTATGGATCTATAGACTAGGCAAACATATAGCTGCTTAGTTACCTGGGTTAAAAATAAGTCCACCTATTTCAACCATCATAATAAAACAGAATGAATACATTGAAACCTCTGTATGCAGAAACCTATACCTACAGCTGATCCAGAGGAAGGCAAAAAAAACCTTTACAGCGTGGTTTAAATTTCTCCACCAGGGGAACAAATCCTCCCTGATTCCCGAAGGCAATTAGATATGTCCCACATCAACAACCACTGGTGTTATTACCCAAAAATGTTATTAGTTATATTCTATACATTCAGGAATGCACCCAGATTTTTTTTAAACAATCAACTGAGCTGGTCAGAACTAGTTCATAAGCGAGTCTAGTCTCCATTTTTATGGCTCTCAGCCCTGGTTCACACTTATGAGGTGCGGGTAATCCCATGTGCTGTGCATAGGAACCGCACCGCATTCCTGTACAAATCAGATGCGATTTGTATGCGGTGCCATTCGGGCCATACATTTTAGTCACATAGTTACCCTGGCTGAAAAAAGACAAAAGTCCATCCAGTTCAACCATAAAAATTTTGAATATAGCCATTTTTTATGGCTATATTCGCCCCGCAAAAGAAGGTGCAGGACCCATTTTTGGCCCGCACTAGAATCGGATCGCGGACCGATGTGGGGGGTGTCGTTAACTTAACATACACACTTGCATTGGTCCATGTGAACGGGATGTGATTGTGATGCGGTGCGGAATTCACACTGAAAACGTTGCGAATTCCGCACTGCATCAGTGTGAACCAGGGCTTACTGTGAAGAAGCCTTTCTGTATAAGGAGGTTAAACCTCTTTTCTTCCAAACATAAAGAGTGCATCCCTTGTCCTTAAATTGAATGACTCTACACCAGATTCGAAATACAGACTACTTATGTAGTTATACATGTTGATCATATCCCCCCTTAATCTCCTCTTCTCAAGAGAGAATAAATTCAGTTCCTCTAATCTTTCCTCATATCTGAGCTCCTCCATGTCTCATCAGTTTGGTTGCCCTTCTCTGTACTTTCTCCATTTCCCCAATGTTCTTTTTGTGAACTGGTGCCCAAAACTAAACTGCATATTCCAGAAGAGGTTTTATTAATGATTTTTCAACTATTTTCCTATTCTTTTACAAAACAATATTATAAAATTATTAATCCTTATCTCTAATGCATCCATAACCTAAGGAATTCTCTCCTGACAGCAAGTATTACAGACATTTCTTAAAGTGGTATTAAAACCAAAAGTATATATTTATTATATTGTAGCTTACCAATGATGGCTGCATTAGTTTCCTTTTTTTAGGCTTTCTTTCTTCTATTCCCACCAGGTGATCTGACCAGTATGTAATTTTTTGAAAAAACAAGCTCTCTTCCAGATGTATCAGTTTACAGCAATGAGACAAACCATTTACCACTGGCAGAGGTGCTTAAAATGATCAGCTTTTATTTATTCATGTAAAACTTTTATTCCAAAAGGAAAAAAAAACAGTTTTCTGTAAAGTGTGAGCTTGAGTTTGGCTTCAGTTTATTAATGTATTCAAATCTGCTAGTACATCTAACACTCCCCTTCCCCCAGACTGACAAATCTACTGTCTGCTGTACCTCCTGTGCTTCTTCATCCAGAGTGGTGTCTCACTAATACATGAGGAGTGTTATTGGCCAGGTCACTGGGTGAAAACAGAGGAACAAAAGCCTAAGAAAAGAAAACTGATGCAGCCACCTCATCTAATAATTGGTAAGCTGCAATATATTACATTGTTGGTTTTGGGTTTAATACCACTATAAAGGTCATCTGGTTTGGTGGGTATACCATATTAAGGGGGTTTTCACTGTGTGGCTGTGAGTGACATCTTGGAGTAAAAGCACATTTTTCTTTGTGGCTCACATGTAGGACCTTATTGGAGCTGAAAATTGCTATACTGATCTCTATATATTTGAAATTGAATGTTGCTATGTATAATGACAAATACAGAATTATTCACTTATGATAAGGATTCGATATTTGATTGTTATTAGCACTTTTTAGACATTTTTCACTTTATTATACTCAATTTTATTGTCACTATTCATGGTAATTTTTTATTGGGTTCTTTAAGTGTATATATATTTTTTTTTTTGTGTGAATTATAAATTACAATTGAGCTGTTAGTTGGTATACATTTTTAGCACCATGCACTATTTTTTGGTTTGTCTGTTGTATATAGATAATACACAAGCAGTTTTTGATGTTGGTTGGATATACAGCAGTGTGGAGTATTGTGTATTACAACTGTGCATTCTTTGCCTAAGAAAATCGTGTCAAAACATGATACCTGTAAGAATTTACACTTTCACCTTTTCCTGCTGCCAGCATTGCCATATGCTGCTCCAATGAAAAGAATTCCACTGCTGGATTCATCTTTAGAAACTGACAGTTCCGTAACTGTTGATACTCATTGTTCCCCACAGCTCTTGGTGGTTCCTCCACCTGACCTCCATGTCACTGCTGTGGTCTGTAGTGACATGAAGGTTGGCAGAAAGAATCATTAAGCTTTGCAGGTGACCAAGGAGATCAAGATGCCTGGAAGTGTCAGTTTTTAAGGAGGATTTCAGTTGATGATTTATTTTTGTTAGTTTGATGCTAGAGCATTTTTAAATTTATTTTTGCAATCTGTGTCCCTTCTGGGGAGATGTCACCTTTCTTCACATCAATGGAAAATCCCTCCCATAGTAACACAAGAAAACATTTGTAGCAGAGGACAGGGTTGGAACTTCTGATAGATGTTTTTATTACTGTCCATGCATTTCTATCCTGGCAACAGCCACTTCTCTATTTCCTGCAGCAGCATTACAGTGACTGGAAGTTAAAGAAAATCTCTGTTCCAATACTGTAGCCTATGTAAGACTTTTTAATGTACTAAATGTCTGGAAGTATTGGATACCTGTGTCTACTATCGTGGACAACACTACAGGACACACAAGTGACTTAGGAGTCCGAGGAAGAAACCACATTGTGCAGCTGGGAATGCAGCCACCGGAAATGTTGAATGCTGAATAGTAGGACAGAAGGAGACTCAAGCCACTCGAGTATAAAAGCTTCTCTATTGCAGGGGACATTTATACAAAATGCAGTTTTTAAATGATTTTGTTTATTAAGGGTAAAAGCTGTCCAAACCTGCTTGGCCTTAAGTGAAGAAGTGATTGCCTGCCCCCCTTGCTAAATCATGAATGAACTATATTTTTTGGAAAGCTGAGTTAAATTTCACTTGCCACACCCAGGCCTGATTACTGCCAGACCTGTTGAATCAAGAAATCACTTAAATAGTAGCTGTCTGACAAAATTAAATATGCTAAAAAGATCTAAGAAATCAACACATCATGCTGCGATCTAAAGAAATTCAAGAACAGGTGAAAAACAAAGTAATTGACATGTATTTGACATGTATCAGTCTGAAAAGGGTTACAAAGCCATTTCCAAGGCTTTGAAACTCCAGAAAACCACGGTGAGAGCCATGACCCGCAAATGAAGAAATCTTGGAACAGTGATGGACCTTCTCAGGAGAGGCCAGCCTTCCAAACTTACTCCCAAGAGCACAACAACTCATCCAGGAGGTAATAAAAGAAACCAGAATGACATCTAAAGAACTGCAGGCCTCACTTTGCCTCATCAGAGGTCAGTGTTCATGATTCAACAATAAAAAGAGACTGTGCAAAAATGGCATCCATGGGAGAGTTCCAAGGTGAAATCCGCTGCTGACCAAAAAAACCCACAAAAGCTCGTCTCACATTTACCAAAAAAAATCTTGATTATCACCAAGGCCTTTGGGTAAATATTATATAGACTGGTGAGGCAAAGTTGAACTTTTTGAAAGGCATGGGTCCCGTTACATCTGGCATAAAACTAACATAGCATTTCATAAAAAGAACATCATACCAATAGTCAAACATGGTGATGGTGGTGTGATGGTCTGGGGCTGCTTTGCATCTTCAGGACCTGGATGACTTGCCATAAATAATGGAACCATGAATTCTACGCACTAACAGAAAATCATGAAGGAGAATATCTGGCCATCAGTTTGTGACCTCAAGCTCAAGTGCACTTGGGTTATGTAGCAGGACAATGATCTGAAGTGTACCAGCAAGTCTACCTCTGAATGGCTAAAAGAAAAAAAAATGAAGGTTTTGGAGTGACCTAGTCAAAGTCCAGACTTAAATCTGATTGCGATGCTGTGGCATGACCTTAAACAGAACATTCATGCTCGAAAACCCTCCATTATGGTTGAATTAAAGCAATACATTAGATTTAGGGGCGATTATTTTTTCACATAGAGTCGGGCAGGTTTGGTCAGCTTTTTTCCCTTAATAAATGAAATCATCATTATAAAACTGCATTTTGTATTTACTCTAGCTATCTTTGTATAATATTAAAATTTGATTGAATCATTTAACCACTTCAAGTCAGGAGACTTTCACCCCATTCCAGTCCAGGCCAATTTTCAGCTTTCAGCACTATCACACTTTTAGTGACAATTGCTCAGTCATGCAACACTGTACCCATATTAAATTATAATTTTTTGAGACAGAGTTTTCTTTTGTTGGTACTTCATCACCATTGGGTTCTTTATTTTTTGCTATATAAATAAAACAATACAGAAATATTTGAAAATAAATAATTTTTTGCTTAGTTTTTGGTTATAAAATGTTGCAAATAAATAATTTTTCTTTATAAATGTAGACCAAAATGTGTTCTGCATAAATTTTTTGGGGAAAATTAACTAAAAACAGTGTATATTTATTTAGTTAGTGTGAAATCTATAGAGTCTACAAACTATGGGATATATATTTGAAAATTGATCAGTTGAGACCCTAGAATGCCGGACGCTGATGTGACATATGGTAGTGATCTGGACGTTGGTATGGGGTGATCGGGACGCTGGTATTGGGTATGCCAGTGATCAAGATGCTGATATGGGGTATGGTGGTGATCAGGATGCTGATATGGGGTATGGTGGTGATCAGGATGCTGGTATAGAGTATGGCGGTGATCAGGATGCTGATATAGGATATGGTGTTGATTAGGATGCTGGTATGGGGTATGATGGTGATCAGGATGCTGATATGAAGTATGGCAGTGATCAGGATACAAGTATGGCATATGGGGTGATAAGGATGCTGCTGTGGGGCATGGCAGTGATCCGGATACTGATATGGCGTATGGGGTGTTCAGGATGCTGGTATGGCGGTAATCATGGTGCTGGTCTGGTGCATGGCGGTGATCAGGTTGCTGGTATGGCATATGTCGGTGATCAGGACGCTTGTATAGCATATGACGGTGATCATGGTGTAGGAAAGGGATATGGCGGTGATCAGGATATTGGTATGGTGTATGGCCATGTTATTGTGAGCTCTGGGACAGGTGACGGGGGCTGGTTGCATGTATATTATTGACTCTCAATGGCCAGTGATCTGGGACACTGGAGTGGCTCACACAGCAGTTTGTGAGTCTACATGAAGCCTGACAAGCTGCTGTACAGTCACAGGCTGCTGCATCATTTCTCTCTGCACTCACAGTGAGAGCAAAGAACCAATCTTTACTTTCACTTTTAGTGTTTACTTTGTGATTGCTGTGATTAGTCATGTGATTGCCCCGGATACATAGTAATGTGATCCGCTGTGTCCGGGTGACATCCCAATCACCAGCTCTGCGAGCTGCGCAGGAGACACCAATGTGGGCTGACAGGTACGTTAGCCTGCATCGGCAAAGCTTCCTCTCCACCATCTATAGGCAATGGGCAGACAGGAAGCGGTTAAGTGTGACAAATTTGGAAAAAAAAATCAGGAAAGGGGGAAATACTCTTTCACATCACTGTATATTTGTTAAAGTGGTTGCAAAGGTATTTTTTGTACCTTAATGCATTATCTGCATTAAGGTAAAAAACCTTTCAATGTCAGCCCCCCCCCAGCCCCTTAACCCCTTCACGCCGGTTCCTCCTGGCCCTTTAAGGGTTTCAGAAGCCGAGAGGCGAGGCTTAGGGTCATGTGACAGCATGTCACGGCGGTCACATGATAGGGAAAGGTCCTGATCGAAAGAGGAGCTCGGGACCTTTTCGTGAGTACCGGACATGTTTGCTGGGAGCGCGCAGGGCGCGCACTCTCAGCACATATGTTCTTTTTTAATAGAACGCAAATGTGTGGCCTTAATATGTTAATGGTGTAGCGCTATAGAAATATAACCAGTACCAGTGTATATACATTTATATACTCATGAGGTTATGGAGGTCATGGAATAAGAACGCAAAAGATCCTCCATAGTGTAAAACTGTATGACACATTTAATATAAGAAAAACCGCCAAGTGCACACTCACATTTCAGCAGAAAATACAGTGCGTTTAGTATCACCTCACATGGGTGTACTGAGAGTTCTCTGGTGTGCCAAGATGGCGCGGGCCGGAAGTGCATCACCATGTTGCTATGTCACATCTATGCGTTACGCTGCGCCTCTCATAGCTTCGTCAGGATAGCGTCGTGGTGAATCACCCTCATATTTATAAGGGGATCCTAGGCCCAGATGCCAGGAGGCCGCACATTTGTGTTCAACCGGCGTGAAGAGGTTAAATACAACCCCTTTTTCAAAAATTATTTGCAAATCTCATAAAGCCATATTTTATTCACAATAGAAAATAGACAACATATCAGATGTTTATGATTATAGATCCTCCTGCGCTTCTATGGATAGTTCCCCCTCCTAATAAGTAAGCTGCTGACACTCCAACCAATAACCTAATCAGTGTAAAAATCTGTATACATTAGTGTAGCGCTCTAAGAAATGTCATAAAAACCATAAAAAATAAAAAAATAAAAAATATTAAATCAAATGTGACCAGTGCTGTAATCTCCACAGTGCTCTTATGCCACTAATAGCACTAGAAACGGACAAACCCAACAATATCAGAATATGCAGTATACAGTATATATTAAATGTGACAAGTGCTGAAATCTTCTCAGTGCTCTAGTAATACTGAGTAAAAAATAAAAAGATAAAAAATAAGATAAAAGTGATAGTGTCACTCCAAACGATAAATAAATCAAATAGGTAACAGGTGACAGTGCCACTTCAACTTCATTCAATGTCCAATTTTCCTTATTCGCATTCTTCTATTTAAAGTGTTCTTGATAACCATGCATAGTGTGTATAGGTAGTGCCACACGTGAACCAACACACTCTTATCCACTTTGGCTGAAATGCCTGCTCACCTCCTTCCTGCGACCCCAAGGGGCCCACAAGCCTTTAGGATCACCCTGGATCCTCAGGATTCCTGGTAATGGCACCTTCCTGATATTCCTCCTATCAGGTCTCCTCCACTCCTTCACTGCTATGCCTCCCAGATTCCTCACCACCGGTTGTCTGTAAGCTCTCTCTCACAAAGACAGTGAGTAGAAAAACAGATCCTCCATTGTGTAGTATTTTCCAATCAAATAGGGTTTATTAATAAATAGTAGTAACAGGTGACTTACATTCTGTTTGCACAGTCCCAATGTATTCCTCTCAGGGTAAAACTGCAACCTCTTAGTAATGACTTCCTGATAACCAGGAAAATGGCGTCCCACACCGGAAGTGCGACACTCCGGATACCGGAAGTAGCGTCTATGTTTTGCCTACGCGTTACGTCACGTACCTCGTGACTTCTTCTGGGTATCGCTATGGAGACGCTGCCTCCTTTTATATAGTGCGGTGGAGCCAACTATCCCGCCCTTTAATCCCGTTCTAATTGCGGCCGCCATTTTCTTGGAGACTATTTAGCAGAGACATGCCTAGTAATCCTCTGCTAGTACAATAAATCCTCTTGTAAATCATAGGATCGCAAACTAACACATATAAAGGCTATCTACTACAGACTAGCCCCTATATCGCATATCTAATACAACTAACTTTAATAATATTACATAATTAAAAATCCATAAGGAGTATATAATAAAATTATATATATACAAAAATATATATATATAAAGAATTAAAGAGACACCCATTAAACTAAATGGGAGACCCATAATGCACCCTGGTCTCTCTATCCTATACAATGCCCAGCTCTATATTAAAGGGTAACTCCTCTACTAAAAACTAAAAAATCATAAAAAATGCATAAAAACGGTAGAATTAGTAAAGAACAACTCTCTCTACATATCCTAGATAAGTGAAATAAGATGTGAGTACATACTGATGCAAAATATAATAAAACCTTAAAATAGACATAAAAATAAATATGCACAGTATACTCCTATCACTACACAACTAATCAAAAGTACATACGGACTACCTGAGTATGCAGTAACCCCATAATTTACAATAAAAAATCAGTAACAGTCATAGCTTAAAAACTCGACAATCTAATTAGTTTAATAATCATTAATAAAGGAATTAAGATCAAACTCTACATTTAGGCCTCTTGGGACTAGCGTTCTCATGTCATGTATCCAGCGTGACTCCGCTTGGCTAAGTTGTTTAATCTTGTTACTGCCTCTCCAGTGCTTTCTATATTTCTCTATACCCCAAAACTGCATTTTGGTGGGGTCCTTATTATGACACTTAGAGAAATGTTTTGAGACATTATGCTTTGGGAATCCCTTTATAATATTTCTAACATGTTCCCCTATCCTCTTCCAAAGCGGTCTTTTAGTCCTCCCAATATATTGGTAACCGCACTCGCACTGTAAGCAGTATACCACTCCCATAGTTTTACACGTGATGAAGTCTTTAATATTGTGTTCCTGTCCAGTAGTATTAACTAAAAACTTTTTCCGTCTACCACTTTTCGTGGTCCTACATCCTACACACTTTTTACATGGGTAAAAACCTTCTTCATTCAGAAAGGTTACTTTATTCATTTGTGGGGGGTCCAATACACTTTTAACCACTCTGGATTTAATAGTAGAGGCTTTTCGATAGATAAACCTGGGATGTTCTGGTAGTATTGTTGTTAACATAGGGTCCAACTTCAGGATATTCCAATGTTTATTGAATATCGACTCAATTTTTTTGTGATGGACATTAAAGTCCATAATAATAGGTATATTATCCTCCTGGGTTGCTTCTCTCTTTTTTTCTCCCAGGAGTAAATCTCTGTCCATATTACCTACCTCTTTAATTTTTTGTGTTATCATACTTTCTGAGTAACCCTTTTCTATAAATCTAGTTGCCAGTCCTTCTGCTTGTTCCAGGTAATCCTCATATTTTGTACAATTTCTCCTGATTCTTACCATCTGCCCTTTTGGAATATTGTACAGCCAGGGCGGATAATGGCAACTTCCAATTGGAATATATCCATTTCTATCAACGTTTTTAAAGAATGTTTTCGTGATGAATTTGCCTTCTACTATTGCTATATTAATATCCAGGAAGTTGATCTGGTCCTTACTGTGTTCCCATGTAAACTTGATATTTTTATTATTCACATTAAGTTTATCCAAAAACCTCACTAATGATTTTTCCTCTCCTTCCCATATTAATATAACGTCATCGATGAACCTTTTGTAAACTTTCAACTCTTCTGGACGGTTATTAAATACTTCCATTTCTTCCCAACATGACATGAAAATATTTGCCACACTTGGTGCGTATCGTGCCCCCATAGCCACACCCCTTATTTGTTTGTAATATGTACCACTATACCAGAAATAGTTGTGATCAAGGGAAAAATCCAGACATTCTAATAGATATTTCCTTTGGGTCCATGTCAAACCACTATATTCTCTAAGTCCCCAATCCACTGCTTTCATGGCATCATCATGCCCTATAATGGTATAGAGTGATGTGACATCAGCACTAGCTATGGGAGTGGTATACTGCTTACAGTGCGAGTGCGGTTACCAATATATTGGGAGGACTAAAAGACCGCTTTGGAAGAGGATAGGGGAACATGTTAGAAATATTATAAAGGGATTCCCAAAGCATAATGTCTCAAAACATTTCTCTAAGTGTCATAATAAGGACCCCACCAAAATGCAGTTTTGGGGTATAGAGAAATATAGAAAGCACTGGAGAGGCAGTAACAAGATTAAACAACTTAGCCAAGCGGAGTCACGCTGGATACATGACATGAGAACGCTAGTCCCAAGAGGCCTAAATGTAGAGTTTGATCTTAATTCCTTTATTAATGATTATTAAACTAATTAGATTGTCGAGTTTTTAAGCTATGACTGTTACTGATTTTTTATTGTAAATTATGGGGTTACTGCATACTCAGGTAGTCCGTATGTACTTTTGATTAGTTGTGTAGTGATAGGAGTATACTGTGCATATTTATTTTTATGTCTATTTTAAGGTTTTATTATATTTTGCATCAGTATGTACTCACATCTTATTTCACTTATCTAGGATATGTAGAGAGAGTTGTTCTTTACTAATTCTACCGTTTTTATGCATTTTTTATGATTTTTTAGTTTTTAGTAGAGGAGTTACCCTTTAATATAGAGCTGGGCATTGTATAGGATAGAGAGACCAGGGTGCATTATGGGTCTCCCATTTAGTTTAATGGGTGTCTCTTTAATTCTTTATATATATATATTTTTGTATATATATAATTTTATTATATACTCCTTATGGATTTTTAATTATGTAATATTATTAAAGTTAGTTGTATTAGATATGCGATATAGGGGCTAGTCTGTAGTAGATAGCCTTTATATGTGTTAGTTTGCGATCCTATGATTTACAAGAGGATTTATTGTACTAGCAGAGGATTACTAGGCATGTCTCTGCTAAATAGTCTCCAAGAAAATGGCGGCCGCAATTAGAACGGGATTAAAGGGCGGGATAGTTGGCTCCACCGCACTATATAAAAGGAGGCAGCGTCTCCATAGCGATACCCAGAAGAAGTCACGAGGTACGTGACGTAACGCGTAGGCAAAACATAGACGCTACTTCCGGTATCCGGAGTGTCGCACTTCCGGTGTGGGACGCCATTTTCCTGGTTATCAGGAAGTCATTACTAAGAGGTTGCAGTTTTACCCTGAGAGGAATACATTGGGACTGTGCAAACAGAATGTAAGTCACCTGTTACTACTATTTATTAATAAACCCTATTTGATTGGAAAATACTACACAATGGAGGATCTGTTTTTCTACTCACTGTCTTTGTGAGAGAGAGCTTACAGACAACCGGTGGTGAGGAATCTGGGAGGCATAGCAGTGAAGGAGTGGAGGAGACCTGATAGGAGGAATATCAGGAAGGTGCCATTACCAGGAATCCTGAGGATCCAGGGTGATCCTAAAGGCTTGTGGGCCCCTTGGGGTCGCAGGAAGGAGGTGAGCAGGCATTTCAGCCAAAGTGGATAAGAGTGTGTTGGTTCACGTGTGGCACTACCTATACACACTATGCATGGTTATCAAGAACACTTTAAATAGAAGAATGCGAATAAGGAAAATTGGACATTGAATGAAGTTGAAGTGGCACTGTCACCTGTTACCTATTTGATTTATTTATCGTTTGGAGTGACACTATCACTTTTATCTTATTTTTTATCTTTTTATTTTTTACTCAGTATTACTAGAGCACTGAGAAGATTTCAGCACTTGTCACATTTAATATATACTGTATACTGCATATTCTGATATTGTTGGGTTTGTCCGTTTCTAGTGCTATTAGTGGCATAAGAGCACTGTGGAGATTACAGCACTGGTCACATTTGATTTAATATTTTTTATTTTTTTATTTTTTATGGTTTTTATGACATTTCTTAGAGCGCTACACTAATGTATACATATCAGATGTTTAGAATGAGAAAATTTACTATTTTAAGAAAAATATAAGGTTATTTTGAAATTGATGGCAGCAACATGATTCAAAAAAGTTGGGACAGGGCAACAAAAAGCCGGCAAAGTAAGTGATACTAACAAAGAGGAGCTGAAAGAACATTTTGCAACTAATTAGGTTAAATGACAATAGATCAGTAACATGACTGGATATAATAAGAGCATCTTAGAGAGTCAGGCTGTCTCAGAAGTAAAGATGTCAGAGGTTCATCTATCTGTGAAAAGCTGCATCTAAAAATTGTCAGTCAATTTCAGAATAATGTGCCTCAATGTAAATTTGCAAAGACCTCAAATATATCATCTACAGTACATAATATCATCAGAAGTTTCCAAGAATCTGAAGAAATCTCTGTGCACAAGGGACAGGGCCGAAATACAATATTGGATGCCCGTGATCTTTGGACTCTCAAGACGGCACTGCGTTAAAAACAGGCAAGATTCTGTGATGAACTAAGATGGCAGCTTCCTTGGCTGAAAACAATAGGGGGGTTTAGTTCCGATTTAATAAATAGCTAGATTATTTTGAAATTTTTTGCAAATCTGTTATTTTACGATAATTTATGTGTACCTGTACAGAGTAACTTTTCTTTTCTATGAGCGATAAGAGTGCGTTCAGTAAGTCTACTTTTATTAAATACAGCACAGTACGTTAGCAGAAGGTTGTGTTTAGATCCTGTAGGTTTTTGTACGTACAGTAAGTGTTTGTTGTGATTTATTTCTTCCACAAGCATACGTAAAAGCACATTATGTAAACTTATTTTATTTAACATCTTAAAAGACACAGATTTGTTTTGTATATTATGCCTTATGAATTTTGTGGTTACCTATTTTTGTTTGTACGTTTGGATGTACAGTATGTAGTGATAGAATGTGGTTATAAAGCATAAACATTTTTTTACCATAATGCATTCCTTGCATTAAGGTAAAAATGTTTAGACATCAGTGTCCCCCCCCATAACACACACACACACACTTACTTTCTTTTACCTGAACCCTCATTTGATCCAGCACTGTGTTAATCTGCAGTTCTCTCTCCCCTCAGTTCCCAGTCTTAAGGATGCTCCCTCCCAAGCTGAAGCTCAATTTGTCCATTCACACATGGAGCGCTGCTCAACCCCACCCCCCCTCCTTATTGGCTCTTTATTTATGTATTATTTATTACAGGTACATCAATTTACGCAGCGGTTTACACATATATATATATATATATATATATATAGCATTCACATCAGTCCCCAACCCTCAAGAAGTGTACAATCTAAGGTCCCTAACTCACATTCATACATACACTTACTAGGGCCAATTTTAGACAGGAGGCAATTAACCTAGCAGCAGGTCTTTGGAGTGTGGGAGGAAACCGGAGTACCCAGAGGAAACCCACGCAGGCACAAGAAGAACATGCAAACTCCAGGCAGGTGGCGCCGTGGTTGAGATTTGAACTAATGACATTGGCTGTGATTGACAGTAGTGGGAGCCAGTGGCTCCTGCTGGTGTCTCAGCCAATGAGGAGGGAGAGTACCGGGAGAGCTGCTGCTCTTATGCACATCGCTGGATCACAATGAGGTTCAGGTAAGTATTAAGGGGGTCTGAGGGGGCTGCTGCACACAGAATGTTTTTTACCTTCATGCATAGAATGCCTGTAGTTAAAAAAAACCTTAAACCTTTAGAACCACTTTAAGTAGCAGCTGTAAAACATTCATGAGGCAATACTGCTTGCTCCTGAATGTTTTTTGGGGATTTTATGGCCAAACTGTGATTTTAAATGGGAATGTGGCACCTATTCACTTAAATGGTGCCAGCATTGCCATGCCAAATATGACACGGGATATCATTTTCACGACACTGTGACTGCATCAAAGGATGCTGGCATGGCCTTAAGGGTGCTAAACCTTGCCTTAGGCTAGGTTCGTACAGCTGCAATTCTATGTTGATCTGACTTTCAGTGCGATTATGTAGTGCAACTTTGAAGTGGTTTGCATGCTCTGTGGGGCCAAAATCATGCTGGAAACGCACCAAAGTAGTACAAGAACCTTTTCCAAAATCGCCCCATGCTGAGCTGAATTGATGTGATCATTGAAAACAATGTAATTTTTTCTGTCCTGTGATTCTGAATGACTCAAGGTCTGAAATCGCACTATATTGAATGGAGCCTTATAGCTGTGTAAGTTGTGATATTATTTGTCTTCTTTGCCATTCAGGAGTCACCTTGAAGCTGCAGGACATGAATGTGACCTCCGAGACGCTGCTGGTTTGGAGTGCCCATTAGAAGTGGCAAAACTTATTTCCCAGAAGAAGTTTGATGCTGGGCTGATCATCCATTTGTACAAAGCTGGAAAATTATTGCTTGGTAACATACTGCAGTTATATTTACTTGCTAGAAGCAAAGTAATACTTGGTTTAAATTTTTATATGCATTTAAAGTAGAACTAAAGGCAAAACTTCTTCTTTTTTCATTTTGGATTGAGTGAGGGAAGGTTATAACCCCTGTCATATTTTTTTTTGCCATCTGTGTCTCATTGTGGAGATTTGCCTTCACTTCCTGTCCAAAAGCCAAACAGGAATTGAGAGGAGATCCATGCAAATTAATGTAATTCTGTGGGGGCCCCCAGGTCACCAGAACTAGTGTCCTCATTAGAAGATATCCCCACTATTACCTTTCTGGCGACAACCCAGCATTTAGGATTTTCTTTTACTTTCACTTTCAATGATTACAGTAAACAGGACAATAGTTTAGCCTAGAGGATGGTAAAAGCAGTTTTACTTACCTGATCCTACACTCCCATGACAAACGGTGCTCCAGCAGTGGACCATTCCTCAGGGGTCCCATGCCCAATGCAGGGCTATGGCCCTACATCAGTCATGATGTGATGTCAGAGGCATTCAACTATCGGAGTGCAGGGGAGAAGAGGCTGCAGAGGATCAGGTCAGCAAAAAATGCTTTTTTTTTTTTTTTATTTGTTTATTGAGGTTTTCTCTTGTATAACACTATTGGAGAAAAGTATAGCACAAAAAAAACAAAACATAATAAAAAGGCATTGAAGTGCTACCCATGCAGGGGGGCAATTTAGGTAATGTAGCATAAATACAAATCAGGCACCTAGATAGCATTGATATTATTAAGGTGTGGCTTAATATGCTGGGTACATCATGGTTGTGTAAAAGGTTTGCTATAACCCCACAGCCTGGTTGTGGGAGATACTTTTAGGCGGCTTTGTTAAATTGAAATGTAAGAAATCAGTAGAAAACTCTGTTACAGCAAAACGTCAAGCAATCTCAGTGATGCCATGGTTGGGTCAGATAGCCATTTAGACCACACTCTGTCATATTTTGCAGGGCTGCTTCTATTAACATATATAATGGAAGGTTATTGTTCACTTTTTTTTCAGAAGGGAACGGACGGGGGGAGCCTGTTTTTTCCAGTGTAGTACAATAGCCTTCCTGGCATAAAAGAGGAGAAGACAGACCAATGTTCTTCTCACCACCGTGGGAATTAGAATCTCCACCAGACCCAATAGGCAGACCTCCATGATCATGGGCACAGGGGTTAATGACACAGTATTAATGATGGATAGCACACTAGTCCAGAACTCAGTGATGATTGGGCAAGACCAGATAATGTGATAGAGGTCTCCCGGCCACATGTCCAGCACTCGGGGGAGAGAGAGTTGTTCATTTTATGTGGTTGGGAAGGAGTGGGATAGGCCCTGTGTGCCATTTTAAATTGTATGAGACTAGTGTGTGGAAAGGAAAGTCAACAGGAAAAAGGGTCAGCCGCACACCGGAGGATAGATGAATATAGTGTGTATTTATTGATCCATAGGACACACAAAACACCAGGACATGAATACAGGACTTGTTAACGCTTTTCACACGATCTTGTGCTTCATCATAACCAAATGGAAAGGAAAGTCCCAGATGCCATCCCAGTCGTCATCATCTAATTGTGGGATGACCCTTTGCCACTTAGTCCTAAGGTTCTCTAATGGAAGTTGAGATATTAAAAGCAGATGAGCATACAGGTGAAAGGTGGGTTTTTTCGCACAGTCAGTTCTGAGCACCTGTTCAAGGGCCGATTGCATTACTACAAAGAAGGCCTGTGGAAATTAGCTGGAAAAGGCATGGGAGAGTTGCAGATATCAAAAAAAGTAGAAAGCGAGAACATTAGGATCAAAAGAAAGGTGCGTTAGTGGTCTTGAAGACTTGCCTTCTAACACTTGGTAAGTTGATTTACTTTATATTTGGCCCATGCTCCTGGCTCCAGCAGCATATAGAGGTGGGGTAAGGAGGGGTTCAACCAAAGTGGAGCATTAGGTGAAACTGCTTGTTTCGGAAAGTTTTCACACCCGAAGCCAACTCTCCAGGCTCCGGTGGTAGTGAGCGTGGAAGGGGTGAGTGGATTTGGGGCCTCAGAATAAAAGGAGCTGGAGAGGGATACCATTGCCACTTCAAGCATGATGGAAGTCATGGTGAGGGCAGGGGAAAACCACCAAGCGGCAGTGACTAGCTGGGTGGCCAAAAACATTTGTGGCTGTCGGGAAATGCCAGACCACATTGGGTAGTACGGCACATTAAGATGGACAATTTGTACCTCGAGGATCAAGAACCCCACAAAAAGGAATAAAAAAATATGATTTAGTTGAACAAAAAAGACATTTGAAATCAAAGGGGGGGGGAGCGAATGGCGGAGAAGATGCGTAAACTTGGGAAGGATCTTCAATTTGATTAGATTTGACTGACCCAGAAGCGACAATGCCAACAACTCCCATGCCTTTAATTTCCATTTGGTTTTCTGGAAAACTGGGGTGAGGTTAAGCAGGAGTTAATCTGAGGCCTTATGGGAAACCTCTACCCCCAGATATTTGAACTGCTTTACCCATTGGAGCGATAGATCAGGTGGGGCCAAATTACAAGCCTCGTGGTCTATGGGAAGTAATAAGGACTTAATCCAGTTAATTTTGAGTCCCGTGACTGTAGAGTAGGAGTTCAGGAGGTGTAGTGTACCCTGGAGGCAGGGACCAGTATCATTTAAGAATAGTAGGAGGTCATCTGTCAAAAGGGCTCCCCTCTCCTCCAGCCAGCCCACACAAAGGCCCTTAACCTCTGAAGAGGTGTGGAGAGCAATCAAAAATGCTATACTCAGTCTATCTGTTCTGCACCGATCACTACATCTGTGCATTACTCCACTTATCACCACTACATCTGTGCATTTCTATACTGATCACCATTTCACCCATGCTTCTCTTCACTGATCACCACTGCATCTGTGAATTTCAACACTGCTCACCACTGCATCTGTGCATCGCTGCACTAATCACTATTGCAGCTGTGCATTTCTGCACTGATCACTGCTTCCCATGCATATCTCCACTGACTGCTTCTTCTCCCACACACTACCCCATTGTACTACACTGGTCTCTGTTGACCACCAATGTACCATCACCAGGTTCTGCACTGACAGATGGCACAATTGACAGATGACAGTGTAATGGCACATTTCTCCATTGTATTGATGCACTATGAAACCACATACATCTGCACTATGTAAACTGTGCTATACATTTTATTACCCAGAGTGCTGAAACTCTACATTGTGTTTTACATTTGTACCACTAGAATTTTGTTTAGGAATATAGACACACTTTTGCTAGTAGTTTTATGAAGAAAATGTATGCAAAGCTGCAAATTACAAATTAACCTAAACAAGCAATCACAAAAAAAAAATATAAAGAGCACGAAGGCCTGAATTAGATTTATTCAAATTTCTGTTTGTTAAAAAAAAGCCTGCTCCATTAATTACTGTATATCATGCATGGGTTAAAATTCTTTATCGTATAAAGTGGTAAGGGCACACACAGCTAACCAACACAAAAATATATTAATAACACTGCTGCTCTCTTAATTGTGATTTACAACCTGTTCTCATGTCTGTAATCTTGTTTTGTCTCCATATTTGATAAACAGTCTCCCTTTAATGTTCTTGACAGTGCTAATAACTTTTAACATTTATTTTCTGCATGACTACCTAAATCAACTCTTTTGTTTGCCAAGGTTTACAGAATCTGCTGCAAAATATAAAACAATCCACTCATAAATAACTTACCCAAGCAAAAAGTGACAAAACCTTGCTGTAGTCTGTCCCGTAACACCCAGTTATTTCTCTTGGTGCCACCACCTTGCTTTTACATACTGTAGGAAATCGTAGCTTTGCCGGTCCAGACTTCTTTTTCTCTACCTCCAGCTCCCATCAGATGCACACCCAGGCGCACATCTCCACCCAGCTATGCTACTTGCAGGGGCGGACTGACCATTTGGAAACTCGGGCGCTGCCCGAGGGCCCGGGGTCAGTAGGGGGCCCCATGAGATGCCCCTGGTACCTTTTTCATAGGCTTTTTTGAGTTTGGGCAAGGACACAGGGGCCCCATGATCCCGTATTGCCTGGGGGCCCCATGAGTTGTCAGTCCGCCCCTGGCTACTTGTCTCCATGTTTAAGCCCTAATGGAGTGAAAAACATTTGCGTGGGAAGTGGAGAGTCAAGATTATATTTTGTGAATCCTTTTTTTTTTATATTTATGCTGATTTTATATCAGTGAAGGTATCAGTGTGCGGACTATTCATTTCTTTTTGACAGTAGGAAAGGAAGCCAGATGGAGTGGTTAGAGATGGAGATTAGTGCTTAAGAAGTCATCGTTTAACAGATGGTCTAAATTTCCATAGCAGTAAGAGCTCAGTCACACGTCCTAAATCGGCTATGGTGTGGGATGTACACTGCGAATACCTGCATCGGGTATCCCGTGTGTTGTGGTCAGTGACAGCTGCTCAGCTTGTACAAGTCAATTACAGGCTGAAAGGAGCTGAGGTCTGTCCAGGGCTGTGAGCAGTAGCTGCACATCCAGCAGTTACCTACAGTTGGGGACAGATGTACGGCCCTGGATGCAATCTGTCTGCATACAAGTTCCCCCCCCCCCCCCCAAAAAAAAACCCAAAAGTAAACACTGCCATTCTGTAAAAAAAGTGAATGGCACCAGCCTGCACTCTAAAACTGATCATTTTAGTGTGTGGTGGGTTGGTGTGGACATAGTATTAAACTACAGTTTAATGGAAAGAAAATTGCTTGATTCCACCATGAACAAGACTGTTGGAATCCCTCCCTCAGTGCTATTGTATTGCCATCAGAATACAATAATCACTTCTAGCCCTATAGCCGATGGCAGTGATCGGAAAAAAAAAAAATCCTTCAGGCTAGTTGTACTGAAGTCAGCCGATGGGAGGGGTTGGGGAACTGTCCCATTGAGACACAGCTGGCTCAGGAATTAGCACGCACGAGTACATCCAAAGCAAGCAGGGCTGTTCTGTGCAAAACCATTGCACAGAGCAGGTAAGTATGATGTGTTTATTATTTTAACTGCTTACCGTCCGCCCTATAGCAGAAATACTGCTACAGGGCAGCACGGGTGCGCAAAATCACGTATATATACGTGATTTCGCATTTTCTGGGTAGGGGGCGCGCCATTTGCGGCCACGGCTGTCAATCACCGGGTCTTCGTCGGTAATTACTTGCCAGCGTCTGATGATTTCTGAAGATCTCCGACAGGAAGGAGGACTATTTTGTTTGCCAATAGTTCTCCTCCCTGTCAGCTCAGGCACACTGCCCTGGATGGCTGTGCATGGCACAGCCATCCAGAGCAGTGTGATTACAGTGAAGCACACTGACAGCCCCCTAGTAAAACACTCCCTGCACACAGTTAACCCTTTGATTTCCCCTCATGTCACCCCCTTCCTGCCCAGTGCCATTAGTACAGTGGCATTGCTTTTTTTTTTTTTTTAGCACTGATCACTGTATTGGTGTCACTGGAGATGTCCCCCAGCAGTGTCAGAATGTCTACCACAGTCCCGCTATAAGTCGATGATCACCGTCATTACTAGTAAAAAAAATAAAAAATTACAAAAAAATTCCACTATTTATAACTTTCACGTAAACCAATTCATTTGCACGTATTTTTTTACTGGACATGTTTAATAGCAATGTGTAGAATTTTCATAGGCATTTGAGGAGCGTTAAAAACGTTCCCAAACGCCTGTCTAACGCCCACTGACAAAGCTAGTGTGAACTTAGCCTAACTCTCCCCACTATGTGCCTTGGCAGTGCTGTGGATCACAGTAGTACTTTCTGCACTGCTGGGTTGTGAGGCCAACTGAATCCTTGGTGCCCAAGCTAAAGTAGATCCCCACTGTTTGTCCTCATAACCCCCACTGCAACCTGCATGAGCAGAAGTAGCAGACCTCACTATTGAAGAAGCCATTATACCTGCTATATAACATAGTTCTAAAGAGGTAATAATCTATTGGGTGACGCGTGGATGCTGTTTTAATACTCCCGCTGACCAACAAAGACAAGAGTTCTCCTGGTCATTTGGTTACTATCCTAAATTGTCAATTTTACAGGTACTTGGAGACAAAATTGCTAATTAAAAAATAAAATTAGAAAATAATCTGGAAGGTTTTTTTGTGTGTGTGTGTGTGTATGTGTGTGTGTGTGTATACAGCTAAGATTACCAAATAAAATGTTTTATTGTTGTGTTGAAGGAAATGGAATCCCTTTTGGGGCAGTATTTGGTGGGACAGACATCAATGAAGATGTGAAAAATGAAGAGAAATACAGGGTTATGGGAGCTGTCCTTGAAGATGCCAGGTAATTGAAGTGTTTTGTATTGTTGACTCAGCCAAATGGCTATGCATGATGATCAAGCAGAACATGCCTTTCAAACTTTACTCGCCAAGAATAAGCTGTGACAGATTAATTTCCCATTCTTTGTGAAATGTCAAGTTCACTGCTAGTGGCGACATTGTTCACCTAGTCACTTGTTTATGCATTGATTTTACTTTGATTATTCTTTTAATAGAACTTAAAGCTGCACTCTAGGCAAATGTGTAAAATTGTTTTACCTACTAAAGGATTTGTTTCTGTGAATCCAATTCTGAGATTTACAATACAGCACAGCCAGTGTGGACACCTGACTTTTCTCTGCTGCAGTTAAAGTGTTACTAAACCCGGGACCCTGCATTCACTATATCTGGTCTCCCACAGTACACACAACATGGAAGTGCAATTATTTTAGTAAATATAAGCTGCTAAATACTTTTCTCATCAACAGTTAGAGCAGTCTCGTGACTTCTATCAGTGTCCAGCAGAGCACATGTTAAAGCTTGTAGGAGGAGTTTTCTTTCTGTTCTAGGAGGATGCAGATCCCCTGACTTCTGTTTGGGCAGTGTTGATTGGCGCTGTGCTGATCACATGCAATCTCCCAAGAAAATAAAAAACCTCTCTAGCAATACACACCAAACTGAGCATGTGCAGAGTGTCTCCACATGATATGTCTTATCAAGAGATAAGACGGGGACACTGGAAAAAGGGGAGGATCAGAGAAGTCAGGATCAATCATTTTACACAGTGCAGGGGATTAACCCCTTAGGTTCCGCAACGAGTAAAACAAGCATGCTTTACTGCATATACAGACTGCTTTTACTGTTGTGGGTTTAGTAACACTTTAAGCTACACAGCTAAGTAACCTCCTCACTCCTTACCTTGTAATTGGACAGTGCAGGAGTAGCAAAAGACTGAAAAGGTCTTTTCTCTCTTCTCCCCTTTTGTCAGCATCATTTTTTGTCAGGACATGTGAATGCAGAACACCTAACTGGCTGCAAGTACTGCCCTTTCTGTCTTAGAGAGTTCTATTGATATGGTGATTACATAAGACTGAATTAAAGCAGTATTAAACCCAAAAGTGAACATTTATTATAGTGCAGCATACCAAGGCTTGGTCTTTCTTTCCTTTATTTCCAGTAGGTCCTCCCATTAAGTCTGTTTTTCAACAAAACAAGCTCTCCTGTAGATGTATCAGTTAAGAGTATTAAAACACCTGACAGGGTGCTTGTAATGATCAGCTTTTGTTTATTCATGTAAAAACCTTTGTCCCAAAAGGAAAAAAAAATTGGTACTGTAACTGCTTGTGTAACTGCAGTGTAAGCTGGAGTTTGGCTTCAATTTGTTAGTGTATCTAAATATGCCAGTATATATAACACACCCCTCCCCCCCAGACTGACAGTGCTGCAGTTCAGAGGTCCCTCTGTGGTCATTCATCCAGAGTGTGGGCAAACTAAGGAAAACTAATGCAGCCACCACATGTAATGGTTGATAAACTGCAATATACTACAGTTTTGTTGTTAGGTTTAATACCGCTTTATGCCAGATGTCGGTATTTACAGGTAGCAGTTCCATTTAAAATACATTTAATTATTTTGATAAATAAATGTATTCAGTTGTGTTTTTTTTTTAAATATCTGACTGTTCATCTTTAATACACTGTATGCATGCAGCCACAGTTTTTATGTATGTCTTACTGTATGTAAAATGTCTGCTTGCCGTGAGAACATCGACAGCTTCCTCTTATTCATTTTATTACATAGGAAATCTCACTAACTATATGTTTTTTTCTCAATATGCATTTTGTCTATGTGTCCAGACTTTAGGGACATCCTGTACAATAACTTCTGCTTTTTTTTACTTTTTGTCATTTGAAAAGAATGTGAATGCTTCTGCTTTCAGTGACAGCGTGCGCACTAGAAGTGGGAGGGACTGTATGTCAGTTTCTAATCTTAATAGACTCATTCAGAACCAAGGACAGTTTTTGAGTTTTTTTTGTTTGTCCCTGGAAACTGTTAGATGTCTGCATATGCCTTCTTTTAATTCAGTTTTTTCTGATTCTCCTGATGATTTGATTGGCTGCCTCAGCAATGTTTGGCATGCTATGCCTAGAAGCAAGTATAAAGAGTGCAAATATAGTAAAAAAAAAGCTAAAAACACTTTTCAAGAGGCCTATTTACCAAGGAGAAAACAAATTCACAGGTTCCTATATAAAGTACTTTTTGTTTGTTATAGAGCATTTATGCTTTAACTGCTTCCCAACCGCCTATAGCCGAACTACTGCTACAGGGCAGCAGGGCTGCGCAAAATCACATGTATATATACGTGATTTTGCATTTCTGGGTAGGGGCGCGCTGCCATACCTGCACTACCGTTGGCAGCTACAACTGTCGATCGCCGGGTCCCAGCCGGAGATTTACCGCTGGCACCCTGACAGCAGAGAGGTAGGTGTGTAAACAATACAGATCTCTCCCTATCCGAACCAGCATGCTTCTTTGTATTGCTCTGCATAGCAGAGCAATACAAACCAGCATGCTTACATAGTAAAACAGCACACAGCACATAATGTGAAACACAAACAGCACACAGTTAACCTTTTGATTCCCATAGATGTTAACCCCTTCCTGCCCAGTGTCAGTACAATGTCAGTGCTTTTTATTAACCACTGATCACTGTATTAGTGTCACTGGGGATGTCAGTGGCAGTTACTCAGTTCCCCCTCCAGTGTCAGAATGCCTGCCGCAGTCCCGCTATAAGTCCCTGATTTTTACTAGTATAAAAAAATGTCAAAAATATTCCAGTATAGATATCGCCATTTGTAGACGCTATAACTTTCACGTAAACCAATTAATTTACATGTATTGGGATTTTTTTTAGCAAAGACGTAGCAGAATACATTTTGGCCTACATTTATTTATTTATTTAAAAACATTTTTTACTGGATATGTTTTATAGAAAAAAGTAAAAATTACTGTGGTTTTTTTTTTCAAAATTGTCGGTGTTTTTTTTTGTTTATAGCGCAAAAAAATTAAAAACCGCAGAGGCGATCAAATACCACTGAAAGAAAACTCCATTTGTGGGAAAAAAGGACATAAATTTAATTTGGGTGTAGCATTGCATGACCACGCAACTGTCAGTTAAAATAACGCAGCACCGTATCGCAAAAAATGGCCTGGTCAGGAAGGGGGGTAAGTTCTCTGGAGAGAAAGTGGAAGTTCAGTCAAACACTAACTATACTTAAATCTACTCCCACCCCCATTCTAAGCCTATTCTATCTACTCTGTGAAAGAAAAGATCTGTATACGTACCTATTCTGAGGGAGGTCCGGTCACATGATCGGGTTCCAGCGCTGGCTTCAGTGTAGAAGAGGGACAACCAACAACGGCTGCCCCATAGTAAGCCTAATTATGAAGTCATCGCCCAGGCTGTACAGCCATTGTTGGCCATCTCTTTTCTTCACTGAAGCCGGTGCTGGGACCAGATTGTGTGACCGGACCGGAGCACTCTCAGTATTGGTAAGTATACAGATCTTTCCTCCTTCCTTCACAGCAGGGATCTCAAACTTTCTAAACAAAGGGCCAATTTACTGTCCTTCAGACTTTAGGGTGGCCAGCATAGAAAATGTCCCAGCATTGGTGTTAGTGAGAGCAATTATGCTCCATTGTTTGTCATTGGGAGGAATTTTGCCCCATCATTGGTCCCCATTGTTAATATCCTTGAGAGGAACTGCCCCATCGTTGGTGTCACTGGTAGGAATTGTGCCCCATCGTTGGTGTCAGTGAATGAAATAGTGCCAAAGACCTGGATAAAAGCAAGCAAAGGGCCGCAGTTTGGAGACCATTGCTTCGCAGAGTAGATAGAATAGGCTTGGGATGGGATGGGAGTAGATTTTAAGTATACTGTAGATAGTGTTTGATTGAATTTCCACTTTAACTCTAGAACTGTAAGGTGAAACTGAAAGCCTTGGGCTGCTCATATAAATAGCAGGCATGGGTGAGGAACTGAAAGTGATTTAGTTCTAGAGGGGACATCCCTCTCTTATTGTGAGATGACAGAGTAGTAATATTTTAAAATATTTTTTCTGTTTAAGTCATATCTAGAAATCTAAAGATTTACTGTGTTTTTTGATGTAGAGGTGTCAGAGTGTCATTTGGGTACCTTTTTCGGTGATAAAATATAGCAAAATAGAATTGATTTACTTTATTTTTGTATTTTATTTCTTCTGTCTAGTAAATGTGTGATCACTCGAGCTGCATCTGTCTGCAGGAATGGTTGTGTTCACTTGTGATTCTGTCTGATCTTTAAAATGGGACACTCTCACCAGCCGTACATGGATTCTTACTGCAATTTGTCATGTACAGTCTTAATGAAAGAAGATCCAATAAAGGGCATAAAGCAGGGGTCAGCAACCAATAGATCACAAACTACCAGTTGATTGCAGCCAGGTGAATCTTAGTTCACAGTCTGGGCTTGCTGACCCACCATTGCAGAGCATCAAACAGAGTGCAATGCAGAGGGACTACTTGTAAAGTTGGAGCTGTAGTAGGGAGCAGGAGCCACATAAACCGATGCCTCCTCTGTAGTGCTGGATCCTGTCCCAATACGGAGTGATACCAACTGCACCCCACCTCCCACTTTATCCCGGCTAGTGGTTTAAGAGATCTTAAGGTCAGTGTGAAGCAATTCACTTGGTATAATAGAATAGGGCTGCTTTCACACTGATGTGCTGCGATTTACCCACACTGAGGGTGCAGTGCAGTGTACCTGCAGCTTTCCTGTGGGTTTGCTGGGTTTAGCCATAGACTGATTTTATATCCTGCACTTTCTGAAAGCACACCAAAACTTTTGAATGCAGAATATAATAAAAGTCAATGGCAAAGTGCAGCTAACCCAGAAAAGTCGCAGATGGACTGTGCTGCACCCGCAGTGCAGGTAAACCACAGTACATCAGTGTGAATGCATCCTTATAGGGGGTTCAGAACAATAAGGGTTCATTTACATTTGCAGTTTGGGGGGGTTGGTAAAAACTCATTGTTAAGAAATGTTTTTACCACCCCTGCCCCAACTGCACCCCCTTTAGATGCAGTGGCTAGGGGAGGACACATGTTGCAGCTGCAGTAGGAGTTGGTCTGCCTTGTCATGGTCGGTGGGTGTAGCACCTGCCAAGCATGACCCATTCAAGTGAATGAGGCCACTCTGCAACTGACCTGCAGCCTTGTGCAGTAGAGCAAGGCAGTGTGGGTGTTGCTCTCTCACCACCTGCTTTAACCCCTTAGACCCCGCAGAGGCATGCAGTTGTGGGGCGTTTGCAGAGTGGCCCCATTTACTTGAATGGGTTACTATTGGCACGCGTAAGCACCCACCAAAAGCAACAGGAGGTTTAATTCCTGCTGCAGCATGTGTATACCTTTGGCTGCTGCTTCAGCAGCTAAAGGGGCTGAGGAATTGGGGGAGCTACACTGTGGGGTTTTATCACCCCCCCAACTTTGTGTTTGAACAAGCCCTAAGGGTGCTGCTGCCAAATGCAGCTTAGGGCTCATTCACAAGTGTAGCAGGCAATGCTGCTCCTCTGAAAAGCGATCCAAGTGTGTTTGACAGGTTATGAGGAGGCGATATGTGGCCTCCTCACTACCTGATTTAAACCCATGATTACTGTGCAATGCATGCTATTGCGACACGGTAGTACGGCAATTAAAGGTGACACTGTGCCCGGTAATATTTGACTTCTCTAATGTTGTTCTGGTAGATCTCCACCTCTTTAAGTTTGCCTGCCCCGGCCTAAAGGAATCCTAAGATGAGAGTAATATGTTGGCCATCATTCAATACCTCTTTTAACCACTTCCCATCCATGATATGTTCAAAATAAGACCTTAGTTTTCCAGGGATGTCCTCCAATGTGTGTGCTGCCCGCGTGCCCCCTGGAGCACACATCGAGAAATCTCTGTAATCGCTGTGTGCCTTGGACACTTCAGAGATTGGGGTAAAGGGACAATCACAGTTGCCCTTTACCATGTGATCGCTGTGTCCAGTAACAAGCGATCACAGATGTAAACTCAACAGGTCTTTGCCTGTTCATGGCTCCTTCTTTCGCACAGAGTCCGTGTGTGAGGGAAGGAGAGCCGGATGTGTGAGGGGAACATTGAGTACAGTATTTTACAGTTCTACACAGTGCTTTGATCATCAGCGCAGCTTATCAGTGACCATCAGTGCAGCCTCATTAGTGCCTATCAGTGAAGAAGAAAAATTACTTATTTGCACAATTTTATAACAAACAAAATGTTATGGTGTTTTTTTGTTTATTTAGTAATAAAATAAAAACCCCAGTGGTGATTAAATACTACCAAAAGAAAGCTTTATATATCTAAAACAAATTATAAAAATGTAATTTGGGTACAGTGTTGCATGACTGAGTAATTGTCATTCAAAGTGTGACAGCACTGAAAGCTGAAAATTGGTCTGGGCAGGAAGGGGGTGAAAGTGTCCGTTATTGAAGTGGTTGAAAATATTGGTCATCTGCTTGTCTGCTTGATTTACAGACTGCAATAAACAGTTTCTGCCTTTGAATATATTTACAGATCACAAGTTTTAGCTTCACCTGCTGCATAAATGTTGTTAGGTGGTTACTCAAAGTCAGAGAATCAACATGACAGCCAGGCAACATGAGTTTTCAGAACAGCACAATTTTTCTCAGCACAGATTTTCTTTAGTACCATGTCAGATTACGCATAGACGTGGGAAGAAAAAACACTTCTAATAGAATCGCTCCCTTGCTGGGTCAGAAAGCTGCATAATTTTGCTTGTCATTAACATGTCACAGAATTCAAGGAAGTAAATGTGTTGGGACCTTCATAAAGTATGTTTATAGACTTCAGGATCAGAGTACTAGCAGTAGGCTAGAAATAAATGAAATACAAGTAGAAGTGAATATATGAGGCAGCTTAGTCTGGCATGGCTTTTAAGAAGCAGCATAAACATATGAAACTGGCAGAACATTAAATTGATGCAAACCTGAAAGCGTATTGATAAATGGAAAATAGCATTAGACTTCTGACACAAGTTTTCAGCACATACAATTTACTTTTACATTCATCTCTTCAGAACTGCTTTTGATGTTTATATATGAATAATGACTTTTAAATAGCTGCTAATTGCTTAAAGTTTTATTAAAGTTAAAAAAAAAAAAAAAAAGATCCCCCTGCAAGGTACAGGCATAATATTCTGCTATGCTAAATATAACTAAGCATACCTGGTAGAATCTTTATGCTGGGTTCACACTGTTAAAATATGTTATTTAGTCTTCTCTTAGGTCTGACCAATTTCCTTTTAGTAGATGTGTATGGAATCTACATATATATGTTGTCTGTATCATTAACAGTTTTTTTTTCATATGACTAATGTTTAAAAAAAATACCCTGTTTTAGCAGAGTGACTTGAGTTTTGCTGTACCATTTAATCATTTTATTGCTTTTTTCCCATCTCCAGATTCGCTGTAGCATTTACTAACGAAATGAAAGAAATTGCAGCAAAACATTGGGTATGGCATAGCATCTATTTTTTTCTTTTTTATTTTTTTGTGAAAACTTATAGGCACCTATAGAGAACTGGTTTGGACCATCAGGTTGATGTCTTGTGCACACACAAGCATGCCCCTCCCTGCCTACAGTGAGGAGAAACTGTGAGGCTGGAAACTACTCAGAATTGCTGGACGTTTTCTTGGGAATTGCAGCTCTGCATTCACATTTAGGTTCCATGCACCCTAGTGTTTTTTTAAGCTTAAAAAAAGCTGGTAATAGCGTTTTTAATAGTGTTTTAGTAGCGTTTAGAAGCGTTAGCATTTTATTAGCGTTTTTACAGTACATGTAGAAAAAAGCTGTTAGGGGTGTTTTAGTAGCGTTTAGGTGTGTTCAGCATTTTTTCTGCTGGAAAGGCATTCCCAAAAACTCTATAGAAACAATTTTTTTCTGCTCCTAAACTCGGAAGCTTAATAGCCTAAAATAGCGTGCATGGATTACCTTATGCTCCATGTACGCTAGCAATTTTTTAAGCGCCTAGAAGCTGTTATCAGCATTTTTTTTCTGCTCCTAGAAGCTAAATAGTTTTATCTTATGTGTTCATACCAGACCCATATCCGAGCATGCAGCCCGGCAGGTCAGGAAAGAGAAGGGACAAGCAAGTGCCCTCTTGAACCAAACCAGGCCACATGCCTTCAACATGGGGGGGGGGGGGTTGGCTCCCCCCCACAGCACCTTGTCCCCATGTTGATGGGGACAAGGGCCTCTTCCCAACAACCATGGCCGGTGGTTGTGGAGGTCTGCGAGCAGGAGGCTTATTGTAATCTGGAAGCCCCCTTTAGCAAGGGGGCCACCCTATGTCAATGAGTATGGGGTACATGGTACTGCTACCCTTTTACAGAAAAAAAAAATGTAGTGGGAAAATGACAGGAGACAGTCTTTGATAAGTAATTTAATAAAAACAACAATTAAAAAATTTCCCCCGAAGTAGATCCAACGTCAATCATGATGCCCGGTGCCACCACCGACCCAAAAAATAACAAACAAAAAACTCTCCATTCGTTGCTGGCTCCCGCTGTCTGACAGCTGCGCCGGGGTGACAGTTGTTAAATACTGTGATGACATCACCAGGGGCAGGGCCACAACTGTCCCCTTGTGACGTCAGAATGCACTGTCAGGGCACAGTGCATTGTGGGGTACAGTGGGCGAATAGCCCTCCCATCGTCCCTTACTGTTCATGTGTTCGCCAAGCACATGAAACGGCTGATGTTCGACTCGAATATCTAGCCCATCTCTAATGGATTCCACCTCTTGTAACGGATCACTTATATGCACTTCACTTCTCTTTTTAGGAGTCACTCAGGCAACATAACAAAAAAATGAAAGCCGCTAATCATGTAAAACTATATGACCAGTAGATTTATTCACTCCAGTAAAAAATCTACTCACAAACATCCAAATATCAATGCCCATCAAATCCAAATATATGGACTGTCCGGTATAACCCCGCTCCTCAGCCAAGTAATCGGCATCTCACCTGGTCCATTCCTCCCTAATTTCCGTTGCCTCATTTCCGGGGGGCCCTGACATCCATTTGCCGTATGGTCAGTCCCTAACATGTTTTGTCTGTCAACTTCTTCAGAGGAACAAGAGTTCATTACTGTGAATAACAAGAAAAATCTTTCCAGCTTAATGTTGTGTATCACAGGGGATTTATCTCTTCTTACTGTATCCAAGTCCAAAAACAAAACCGAGCTAAAGCAAAACAGCACCCAGAAATAGACCCTTGGTGAAATGGTGTCAGTAAACATACAGATGTACTGTAAGGCCCATGCACACTGAATGGTTTTAGCTTCTAGGGGCATCTGGCATTTTTTGTTTTCCTGCCTCTAAACTCCCCTGCATGTTAGTCTATGCGTCCATGCACACATAAACTTTTAGAGGTGTTTAGAGGCAGCAAAAAAAAAAACTACTGCCAAAAACACTTGAAGCTTCTAAACGTGTGTATACATGCATTAACACTCTACATGTCTAGCGCTTTGGCATTAATTAGTTTCAGTGGTCAGAAAAAATTATTTATTCTGGCTAATGAAATTAACACCTAGGCATGCCTAAATACTTTACATATTTTTACGTGGTAGCAATAAAGTAGTAGTTTAATTTTTTCAGACATCTACATCACAGTTTCTAACAGTCTGAACATTACTTCTTCCTTCCTTTGAGGTTTAATAATTATCCTAGGGCAGTGGTGGCGAACCTATGGCACGCGTGCCGCAGCGGGCACACAGAGCCCTCTCTGTTGGCACACGAGCCAAGTTGTCCCAGCATCACCCCTGCAGCTGCGCATCAGATAACGCGCACATAGGGGCCATGTGCATGCTCGGAAAGGAGTAGCAGCGCCAGGTGATGATGTCCAGAGCCGCAACTCATTAGCTGCAACTCGTCCGAGCTTTCACATGGCAGGTAAGTGCACTGCCAAGGATATATATATTGGACTGGCTGGGAGTTTTAACACATTCATTTTAACACACGAATTTTAGCTTGTGCTGGTGGTCAGTGGAACTTTGCCCCCTTGTGCTGGTGGTCAGTGGAACTTTGCCCCCTTGTGCTGGTGGTCAGTGGAACTTTGCCCCCTTGTGCTGGTGGTCAGTGGAACTTTGCCCCCTTGTGCTGGTGGTCAGTGGAACTTTGCCCCCTTGTGCTGGTGGTCAGTGGAACTTTGCCCCCTTGTGCTGGTGGTCAGTGGAAGCTCTGTTAATGTACGAGTTGTTTTTTCTAAACTAAAACCTCAGTATTCAGGTTTAATTGCAGTGTTGGCACTTTGCGATAAATACGTGTGTTTTGGGTTGCAGTTTGGGCACTCTGTCTCTAAAAGGTCCGCCATCACTGTCCTAGGGTGTACTCACATTCGCGATGGATTAACTGAAATGTGCTTGAGTTGGATTCTTCCCCTTCCTCACTCCTTCGCTGGTTTGCACTCACACTGGTTTGTAAGGAAGTGTTCCCGGGAACCAGACCAGTGATCGCTGTTTCACTGTACAATCCTCTATGGAGAGAACTGTGCTGTGGCACAGTTTGTACTCACACTCCAGCAAACCGTAGCAGATCAAGTGAACCGCACTCGGGATCATCTGTTCCATGTGGTTCCGGGCTTGGTATGCTTAACCAGTTCTAGGGGCGGTTCAGAGCACTCATACTACACAACTGGCCCAAGGGGCTGAAATGCTCCCAGGACTAGTTGAAAATGTACCCTTAGTCCTAGCCCACATGGGAGAAAAATATATTTAAAAAATATTCTTCCCAAATATATTGACATATATTTGAAATGCTTCAATTTTGTCCATATATTCATTCTCTCTCTCTCTCTCTCTCTCTCTAATATTTTTAAAAATATGTCTTTAAAAGTACAAAACTAAATTTTTTGGAATGCATTTGCAAATATACCGTATGTAAAAATATATCTTAAAATAACTTTTTTATATGTTAAAAAAACCTGAAGAATATCTTTAAAAAAAATTTTCAGATATTTTGTAATATATAAAGAACGCATGTTGAAATTTTTTTTTTGTAATATATTCTTCAGATCTTTTTAAACATATATAAAAGTAATTTTAACATAAATTTTTACATAAATTTGTAAATGCATCCAAAAATGTAGATTTGTATTTTTTAAAGAAATACAGTATATTTGAAATGTATTTTTTTAAATATTATTCATATTAAATTTATAAATATATTTTGAAATATATTGAATATGGCCAAAATTGTAGCATTTCAAATACATGTCAATATATTTGGGGATAATATTTTTAAAATACATTTCAAATATATTTTTCTTCCACATTTAGTATTTGATAATTAAATATTGGTTCTTCCTTTTCACTGCTTTCTTATGGTTCTAATAGGTTTTTGTAAGCGTATGGGTAAGTTCTGGGTAACATTTTATGAAGCCCACTGTCAGATGTTGGATTTTCTGATTTTAGAAGAGTTTTTTAAAAATTTGGCTGCCAATTATAAAATCATGGCACACATGCCCAGTGTCATACAACCCAAGAATCTGAATGTTATGTTGTTATATTTACGGATTGCAATGTTTCATGCCAGGGGAAACGCCAATTAACTTGTAGTTTATTAGGTTGTTATGAATTTTCTGCCGTATGATTCAACAGTTAGAGATAGGTCACAAATCTGCAGTGTAATGATGGCTTTTATTGTAAGCACAATAATGAATAATAATATCAATTTGCTGGATGTAATTACAGAATATAAAAGAGAAAAAGGCAATAATGTTTAGCTTCAGTAAAGATTGTGGTCTAAATCTTCAGCTTTATGTATACAGGTGGGAGTTTACTACAGCTAAATTAATAAATCTGGCAGTGTTGCCACTAACACATTTCTTCTGGTCCAGTGTCAGTTTAACTGGCTGTGAGCAGTCTCAGATCTGTTTATAGGGTTGCATTGTAGTATTCTGCTTTAATAAAGATTACAACTGTTGCCTTTTCTTAGGCAGGACCTTTACTTTTACATTTTTGAAATTGCGAATGAGCTATATACACTCACTGGCCACTTTATTAGGTACACCTGTTCAATTGCTTGGTAACACAAATTGCTAATCAGCCAATCACATGGCAGCAACTCAATGCATTTAGGCATGTAGACTTGGTGAAGACAACTTGCTGAAGTTCAAACCGAGCATCAGAATGGGGAAAAAAAGAGATTTAAGTGACTTTGAACGTGGCATGGTTGTTGGCACCAGACGGGCTGGTCTGAGTATTTAAAAAACTGCTGATCTACTAGCATTTTCACACACAGCCTTCTCTAGGGTTTACAGAGAATGGTCCGAAAACGAGAAAATATCCAGTGAGCGGCAGTTGTGTGGACAAAAATGCCTTGTTGATGTCAGAAGAGAATGGGTAGACTGGTTGCTGCGACATTCAGATACTAAGGTCAGAATTTGGCGTAAACAACATGAAAACATGGATCAGTCCTGCCTTGTATCAACGGTTCAGGCTGGTGGTGGTATAATGGTGTGGGGGATATTTTCTTGGCACAAGCAAGCTGTACCTAATAAAGTTGCTTGTGTGTGTATATTCCAGGGGCATCATAATAAAACGTGTTCAGTATTCTACAATTTGTTTTCTTTCAAAAGTAGTGACTTTCTGGGTGGAAAAGTCTTTTCCCTTACAGCAGCTGCAAAGTAGGACCGTTGCCTTTTCTGTGTAAGCAGTGGTCTCTCTGCAGAGGTCAAACAGGCCACCTGTTCAGTCAGACCTATACCTCACCTCATCCAACTTTCAGAATGTTCTGTGACCCTTGAATATTGGAGCCCTTACATATACCGACTTATGAAAGAAAGGTCAAGGGCTGGTCTGCCCTCTCCTGTGCGTAGTGATTTTCCATTAGGCACTGAGGCTTTTCCTCATTTTTAATGACCAATAATAATCGAAGAATAAAGAGTCAAGAACTGGCCTGCCCGCCTGCATTCTTCAACGTTCTGTTGGACACTAAGGACAACTTTCATACTAAACAATTGTAGGGAGTAGTGGGAGGTGAAGGGCCAGCATTTGGCTGTTTATTCGGTGGTTGATGTTTGCATGATTCTGAGCCCCAAGATTTATGGTCCCTAGAGAAAGCTCTTAGATAATAAATCTTGGGCTGACTCTTTATCTCATGTTGGGGTTGTGAAAAAGTTCTAAATGCCCAGGTGGTCTGGAAGGATCGGTGATCATGTGACCACTGTTATTGGCTGTGACAGTAGTCACATGATCAAGAGCCTTTCCCACCGGCTGCCGATAGTCCCAACCGAGGGCTGTCTGACAGCTCAGTCTCTGTGCTGAGAGTGTGCAGTGAGCGCACTCTCAGTACAGAAACATTAGCTGCCCAGTGATGCATATGTCCGGCTTGTGGGCCTTAAAGCCAATGACCGTGTAAACATGAGTATAACGCTTTTCTTTAAAAGATAGTGTATTTCTAATCAAATAAGAATTTAAACTTTTTATGAAAATTTGAAAAAACTGTCACCATCACATATATTGTTTCAGGATTTAAACTTCCTGCATGACTGGCTTTCACTGCAGGGCTAGTGGGAGAGTAAGCTCTCCAATATATGAATTATGATGTTTTTATTCTGTAATAAAAAAAGGCTTCTTTCTTTTTTTGTCATTATTTCATAGCCACAAGCAATCTATAAAATACACATCCAACCTCAAGGTAAGAATTTCCATTGTTATTAAATGTGACAGTGCCTATATAATGAAAAGATGCACGTATTTAACCAGGTCTGGGAATGCAGTATTAACACATTTTGATGCTTTCATTTTTATTTGCTAGTTATGAGCAGAGATATTAATAATGTACCTTCAACCTGCCATCTGCTTTACTACCAAACATGACTAATTAGAAAGGATTAAAGAGGAATGTAAAAACCTCTTGAAGATATGTGTGTAAGAGGAGGGGGTTCTGTATTTTTAAGTGCTTTTCCAATTTTGCTAATTCACCTGAAGTGTTCATATTATTTGTCAATTTCAGATCTTTTTTGTTCTCTTTGCAGGAATTATGACAATGCCGAATTTATTTTTTAATTGTGAAGCCTTTCTTCAAAATGCAGGTAAACCAAAAGTAAGTTTATCATAAACTAGTCAGCCAGTCAGTGTAATACAGGTTCTGTAAATCAGGTGTCTTCCATAACAGCACCATACCTTATCAGTGTCACCATATTGCCTCAATATGCCCCAGTAGACTAATGGAAAACATAGCTGAATACTTTTCAGTTGGTATTAGCGTATGATTTTCAGGGGGCTCCATGGGGAGGCATGGAGGTTCTTTTGGACTGAAAAGTTTCCTTTTAACCACAGCAATCTACCAGCATTGGCTTCAAGTGTATGTCTGGGCAAAATAAAAATAAACATTCTTTTTCTGTACATTTCTGCAATACATGCACTTCTCATTATGTTTTATTGCTGAAAAAGCAATAGTTAATTGCAGAAAACTAACTGTTGCTCCCACTAGGAATCCAGTGATCTCTTTATTTCCTGTTGCCCTGACAATACTACCTCTGCTGACTAGGAACCCCAAGCAGTGTTGTCAGCGCTGCCTCAGTTCCTTCTTGCTGGACTACAGAACCCACCCCTCCTCTTTCTCTCCCTGCAACACAACATTGCTCTCTCTCAAAGCCTGTCCACACAGTATGTGTAGCAAAGTGGATCTTGGGCAATAGTAATTTGCAGAAAACTACCTGTTGGTCCTGCCAGGAATCCAGAGATCTTATTATTTTATGTTGCCCTGACAATGCTACCTCTGCTGACTAGGAACCCCAAGCAGTGCTGTCAGCGCTGCCTCAGTTCCTTCTTGCTGGATTACAGAACCCACCGCCTCCTCTTTCTCTCCCAGCAAAACAACATTGCTGTCTCTAAAAAGCCTGTCCACACAGTATGTGTAGCAAAGTGGATCTTGGGCAATAGTAATTTGCAAAAAACTACCTGTTGGTCCTGCCAGGAATCCAGTGATCTCCTTATTTTCTGTTGCCTGACAATGCTACCTCTGCTGACTAGGAACCCCAAGCAGCATTGTCAGCACTGCCAAATTAAGTGTGAGCCAGCCTAGGGTGACAACACTGTATAAATACAATAGGAAGAATGACCGTCATACCCCTAGGACAGAAAGTGTGCTAATTACAAAATCACCAGGGTAAAATAAAAGAAAAAAGCCTAAAAAAAATAAAAATAAAACCGATGCATCCACTGAATCTATGGACTGATAAGTAACATATTACTTTTTGTGCTTAGGCACACTTTAACACTTAATCACAAAACAAAAAAGGAAGAGAATCAGGAAGTGCTCAGATCAGAAGCTTTGAACAAACAGTGCTACTGTACTGTTGGCTTTGTTGTTTGTTTAACCTCCCTAGCAGTCTGATTATGTCCATATTTCTGTGCTCAAAGCGGTACATTTTTTTGCATGGAAATATGTATTTTTTTTATTGTAGGCCTGTAATTTTTAGGAATAACTCACTGAAATCTGTCCGAACAAGAGTCTAGTAAACATCCTGGGTAGGATAAAACCTGAAACACAAAATCATAAATTATAATTTAATAAATAATCATAAAAAATAATAATATATTAATAAATTTCATTCAATAATATAATCAAACCAAAAACACTGAAATTTGAAATATAGCACCAAGTTCGCACATCACTGAGCAAAGTCGCAAAATCGTTTTCAGTATCTGATGACGAATTTCCCCACAAATCATTATCACTCAATTCTGCAAGTGGTTCTGATTTACTATCGCTGTTCTCTAGCTGGTCTAAAACCGCTTTTGACCTAAAGGGACGCTTTTGGATGCCATGGACGTTTCTCAGTTTGCCAGGCAGAAAGAACAGTAAAAATGCAGGCAGGGCACAGGACAAAGCATTAGGGACAAAATGTATGTGAAATAGTTTGATACAGTAATGTTTTACTATGTGATTTTAGTGAATGTCACTTTTTGTCATTTTCAAATTTCCCGCCGTTCCGTCCCCCGTACGTCCTGACGCTCGCAGGGGACGGAACCCAGAAGACAGATGCCGGCGTCCTCCGGATTACATTGCTGGGGACACTGCAGGAGGGACATCGCGGGAGCGCAGGACAAGGTAAGTGATCGATGGATCCCGGAGCAGCGCCGCATGGTATTCCCGAGTGTAGCTCGGGGTTACCGCTTGTGGTACTGAAACTTTACCCCGAGCTACACTCGGTAATACCGCCAGGGAGGCTACAGCGCCTTTCTCAACCTTTTCCACCCTTGATACAACATTCTAATCTCAGGGCACATGTGCTAAACGTTACTATATCTACAACTCATTTTTCAGATATTTATTTGTAAAACATTTTGAAAACCATTTATCATTTTCTTTCTAGCTCACAATTATGTGCCACTTTGTGTTGGTCTACCACATAAAATCCCAATAGAATACATTTACGGCTGTAACATGACAAAATGTGGAAAATTTTAAGGGGTAGGAATACTTTTTCAAGGCACTGTATCTTAATAAGATTTGGGAGGAGAGGGGAGATTCTGTTGTTTTAAGAGGGAAACTGATTAAATTGATGTGACGTTCTGTGCAGCACAGACAGAGTGCACAGTAACCTAAATGCTCCCTGGATTTATTGCAGCATCAACAAGTATTTTCTTTGCACTTATCAAAATGGAGATACAACAAAACTTTTTAAATTGTATATATCAACATCCAAAATTAAACAAAGGAGAGGTGTTCCTTGTTAGGATTTACAGGGTGCAGGGACCTAAAACTTCAGGCTTACAGTCCTACTGCACTCCTAGCAAAATTTACAGAGGTACATATCAAGGAAAGGACAGCACAGAGGTAAGTTTAATTAGCCCTTTACACTTACCTCCTGCTGTGCTTCCTTAGATATTTTTTCTTGAGATTTCTTTTAAAAAATTATTTTACTAGAATTGTATTAGCATAAGTTGATTCCCATAAAGCAGTACTACTAAAGGATCATGTCACCCTGGTGATCCTGTCCGTGGCAGGATGGCTGTGTAGGATACAGCATGAAGTGAAAACACTCACCTACCTGCATGTGTCACTTCCTTGCTGGCTGGAGGAGCAAGGGGGTGCTCATTTGCTGGTGACTCAGGCTTTGCAGCCTTTTTGGCAATAAGGGAGAGATGCCTTGCTGCCGAAGCCAGCAAGGGTGTGACACAAAGCAGGTATGTGTTTTCCTTGTATTTCCTAATGATCCTGTTGTGGAATTCTGGGATAAAGTCCTTTACAGACGTCCCGAAGTTCAGCTGGCTCAGCAGGAACCTGACGAATTTCGGTCCATATGTACCGCTGTCTGTTCAACAGAAGCCAGTCTAATGAATCAATGGCTACAAGCACTGATCTGTGTATTCTGGTTGGCCGAAGAAAAACTGTACATGTATACCCATCATAAGACAGACTCACTAACTCCTAAATTTTCAGCTGTATGTAAAGTGATGACTGATGCATTACCTACATATTAAATGTCTTTCTATGCTGCCAATTCTGTTTCAAAGCACACCCTGAGCTAAGCAAGCCATAGACGAGTCAAAAACCAAACGAAAATTCTTGTTGATCGTTTGTTTTTCGCATCATTAGTGTGCCAGCTGCAACGCGCGTTTTTTGTGCCGCAATCAAAAGTGCATGATTCAGAGAAACAGAAAAACAAAACAAATGATGGCACAATCGTATGTGCTATTTTTGCTTTTTTTAATCTACAGAACGTTTTGTTTTTGACTCATCTATGGCCGGCCAAAGGGACTAGCACATCAGAACCATAGGAGCCAACAGCAAAAAAATGTTTGCACATGGTGTTTAATTGCATGACACAGAATGTAGATTTAACAGAATATAGCCATCATAGTTGGATTTGAAAAATGTAAATAGATGCTGGTAAATGTACTGCATTACATACAAGTGCTGGTGTATTATATTATAATATAATAATGTTTAGCCTCTTTTGGAAAGGGGGTAGATAGGATGCCTTTAATGATTGTGTGTAACAGTAACTTTTTTACTCTGGTATATGTTTAGGTTGTTAGGATGGGTTAGTCTCTGCATCGCCTGGGGTTACAGGTGTTACAGGTTACATTACTGTTAGAGGTGTTGCTTCACATTAATAAAGCTTTACAAATGCTTTGCAACACCTATTCTTTACCTAAAAATAAGAAAAGAAAAGGTCTAGTACACATTTATCAATCGCATTGTGTCTGTGCCACTTCCAGTTAGATTCAAATGTGTCTTGTAAAGTTCAGAAGTGCTTACCAAACCCCTCAATTCAAATCAATAGAAGTACACTGCAACCACAGTCTAAATACTCCTAAGGCATGCCCTTATGGAGTGCTATGATGGATGGAGTGCCACGATAAGGTTCTTACCTTGCCCCCCCTCCCCCCCCCACTTTCCAATAACTCAAAAGGGCATCTAAATTGTGTCTGAAATGCAAACTAATGCTATAGATGTTGCAGAGGTGTTTTACAATACTTTACTGTCAGTTCTCATGTGAACTTAATCCTTTGGACAATTTTATTTATTTTTTCTCTTGGGCCAGCACTGTCTTGTCTTATCCTGTGTCAGCACTGCTGAAATTTAATGTAGCTGAATATGTATATGGAAGACCAAAGCTCCATCTGCTGGCTGGATAAAAGACTGCATAATATTATTATGAATCGAACCACTGGAAATTCACTCTAAAACTGCTATAAGGATATACAGTATACCTAAAGCAGAACTCTACTCACCTTCTATGTAGTGATGCAGAGTCCTGGAGCTCCCTGCCAGCCACTGACATCTTTAGCTGAAATGCTTCTGGGTATCAATCTCTGGCCGTTTTCATTGGCTGGACTAAGATGTCATCACTCTCTTACATGCTCGGGAGTTCGTTCATCTTGGCATTGCCGAAACTCGGTGCACAACTTTAAAGTGTTACTAAACCCAGGGCCCTGCCTTCACTATATCTGGTCTCCCACAGTACACAGAACATGGAAGTGCAATTATTTTAGTAAATATAAACTGCTAAATACCTTTTCTCATCAGCAGTTACAGCAGTCTTGTGACTGTAAATTAATAGGTCCACACAGAAACAGTTCATAAAACAGAACGGATGACCAGTGTGAAAGTAGGTAGGTGGTCTTTTTCCTGTTCCGTGGGGGCCCCCTCAAGATACCAACGGTCACACCTGGACACAGCTACGAGATCTCGGAAAGTGAATGCACTCAAATCACCTCAGTTGCGATTGCAAACACTTCAGTTTTATTGGCATAACATCGGGGTTATTATACTGTAGTCTTTAGGCAAACACACCCTCAGACTTTCCAATCAAATACATGTACATTATTTTACCTTAACTCAACAATTATTTGTATGAGGTTTGCATTTTCACTCTTCTGCTTTATCTATCATACCATATCTGCTCTATCGCCCAGGCCATGGCTGTAATCTGACCCAACACCCAAGTTGTGGTTAAAACTTTTCAGAAGTGAGAGTAAACCTTATCTGCTTTTTTGTAAGGGTTTGCAAAAACACTCATTTCTACATGAAGCTGAGATAGACAGTTTTGTTAGTGTGCACACATCTCATATATGTATATTAAACTAGCATCTTGTATTAGTGTATACAAAATGGATTCAGTTATATTCCATTTAATCCTTTCAGTCCCCTCTTTTATCACATAGTGATAACACTTTTCATTGACTTACTCTCCCTATCATCTCAATCCCATGCATTTCCTCATATTGTTGAAGCAAAAACATTTCCTCCCTTTCCTTCTCATTAATTCTCATTTTGATACACATGATCATTCAGTTGTGATGAGGTACAATCCCTCACCCATCCTGAACTCCCAGAGGGTTTCTGAACCACTGGCCCCTTTCTATCATATGAATTCTCCAATAGAAACCAGAGTGGGACGATGATAATAGTCACTATTGATAAGATAATAATCAGGTTCATCCAGTCCTCACGGGGATCCAATAGGTTGGGTAGCAAAGTTCTTGGTGACGTCTTCTGTTGGTTGATCAGCTTGATTGTGTCTCTCATCTTGGGAAATCCTTTTGACTCTTGATGCATGGATCCAGGTGCCTGATCCTTCAGTAAGAACAGCTGTACGTGTAATGGCCACGATCACTGTAGGTTCTCCAAACCGGGGTCTCACCCTTGGATCCAGTCTTCGGATCACCACTTGATAACCTACCTCGAAGGGGTGGGTTGGTTGATCTGCGGATAAAAGAAAAAAACAGCAGCATCATTTTGTTCGCTATTCAACTTTTCACACAATGCTTTTACATATTCTGCCTGTATCACCTCTAAATCTCCTTTCTACCACAGAGGGGGTTGCTGTCTAGTCCAAGGGGTAGGGAATGGTCTGCCCATTAGTATCTCAAAGGGAGACAACTTACTCCGTTTATGAGGTGTCATCCTTATTTCAGCTAGTATAGCAGGTAACACAGCTGGCCAATTCTTCAGAGTCCCTCCCGTGGCTTTTCTTTCCACTACTCCAGAACTCTGAGGGTGATAAGGAATATGGAGCTTCCATTGAATACTCAAAGCCTTTGAGACTCCCTGAGTCACTGCTGCAGTAAAAGCTGGTCCCTGATCGCTTTCTATGAACAAAGGACAACCCCATCTAGGGATGATTTCCTTACACAAAACCTTGACCACTGTCTCTGCTGTTTCATTCCTACATGGGAAAGCTTCCGGCCAACCTGAAAATCTGTCTACTACCACCAACAACTTATCTCCTTCTTTTGATTTAGGGAGATGTGTAAAATCTATCTGTAGATGTGTGAATGGTGCCTCAGGGGGTGTTAAATGTTCATGTTTCCCATGCTGGCCATGCCCAGGGTTGTTTTGTAAACAAGTAAGGCACCTTCCCAATGTTTCCTCCACCAAATCATGGAGAAACCATACACAAAATCGTTTGCGCATTTCTTTCTCCACTAACTATTTTCCCTTATGACCTACACCATGAAAATTTTGAATGAATAATATAGCAGCTACCTGTGGAAGTCCTACAATCCCCTCTTTTGACATAAGACCATGTTTGTCTTGTGTCAAACCTCTGCTAGCCCAAAAATCAACTTCACTCTCAGAGGCTTGTGCCTGCAGTGTACCTAAAAGCTCATTTGACAGTAGGGATGGAGTGGACAACATTACCATAGATAGATCTGCTCGATTATGCAGTTGCCCTGCAGTTTTTGCAGCTGCATCTGCCATAGCATTGCCTTTTGTGACTGGGTCTTTGGCATTAGTATGTGCCCGCACTTTAATGACCGCTATCCTTCTTGGAAGTTGGAGTGCAGCAAGCAAATCCTGGATTAAAGAATGATGGGATATTGACTTGCCATCAGCCGTAGTAAAACCACGGCGTTGCCAAATATGGCCAAAATCATGTACAACCCCAAAGACATATTTAGAATCTGTGTATATGTTAACATCTCGATCTTGATAAAGAGTGCAAGCTCGTGTTAGGGCCACTAATTCAGCTGCTTGTGCACTGGGGTAGGGGATGGAACCTGTTTCAATAATAAGAGGTGGTTCTACTACTGCATAGCCTATGATGTATGTAGCATCACTAGGGCGTGTACAAGATCCATCGACAAACACATCAGGGGCTCCAGGAATCGGAGTCTCCAACATATCTAGTCGCGGAGAAGTGTCAGCTTGGATAACATCCAGGCAATTGTGTTCCTCCTGCAATTCTGGTGACCTTGTGTTGTGAAGATTAAGCAGGGAGGACAATAAAAGAGATGGTCCTGATGTAGATGGGCTGTATTTAACTGTGAGATTATTGGTGGATGTCAAAATTACTTCACATCCCGCCAGGCGTTGTGCTGACATGTGTTGAGTGTTAATGTTTTTCAGTACATGTAGGACATGATGAGATGTGTGTAATATCAATGGGTTCTCCAAAACTATGATAGATGCCATTTCCACAGCCAAGGCACACACAGACAAAGCTTGGAGACACCCCGGCATGCCCTGGACCGGGATGGGCATTGTTTTTGATAAATATGCTACCGGCCTCATGGCACCTCCGTGCTCTTGAGCTAGTACTGCAGCCATGGTTTTACATGCAGATTGACAATACAAATGAAAAGATTTAGTATAATCCGGTAACCCTAATGCGGGAGACGAGACCAGTGCTGTCTTCAAATATTCAAATGCCTGCACCAATGGCAGCGTCCATTCAATACGGTCTGGTTGATCTTTCAGTGTCACTTGGCGTAATACATTGTCATAATAAGAACAGTCAGGAATCCACTGTCTACAATAGTTTACCATACCTAGGAAGGATTGCATCTGAACCTTAGTTTCTGGTTTTGGTTGTTGACATATTGCTGCCACTCTCCTTGGGCTCAGCCCCCTCTGGCCCTCAGACAATACAAATCCTAGGTACTCAACTTGTGGTGCCACAAACTGCATCTTTTTGCGAGAGACTTTCTGTCCCTGATCAGCCAGAAACCGTAATAATGATAATGAATCAGCCTGACACGCCTTCTCGCTCACAGAACTAATCAGTAAATCATCCACGTATTGGATAAGTACTGAACCATGGGTGGGTACCCAGTCATTGAGCATGGATCTACTGGCCATGGTATATGCTACCAGCGAGTCTACATAGCCCTGAGAGAGATGGGTCCAGGTTAGCCTCTCCCCTTGAAAACAAAAAGTAAACAATACCTGTGTCTCCGGGTCAACTGGGACACTAAAAAATGCATTAGACAGATCAATTACTGTAAAATGTGTGGCGTTGGCAGGTATAGCATTTACCAAAGCTGTTATATCTGGGACTACAGCGGCAATGCAGGAGCACATGAAATTTATGATACCAGACCTGTCCATCTTTTGCTTGTACCAGGACGGGAGGTGTAATGCAAGTAGGGATTTCCTTGGATTAGGGCATCCCTGTACTATAGCATCCAGCTCCTTGGGATCTATTGCCTTTAAAATCAGCTGCTCCCCAATCATCATGAATGGAAAGGCTGAATTCATCATATCTAGCTCAGCTGTCTCATCTTTAACTTCCCCCTTGTTACTTTCTGCTGACCTAAGAATTCTATCACTCTTTTCTACCTTCTTTGTCTTCCTCTTTACTTTCCCTTTACCCCTCTCAGTATCCCTTTGACTAACACTCCCAGTTTCCCCATCTGAGCTAGATTCTTCTGACTCCCCTGTATATATCTGGGAAGCAGCAATAAGAACCTCTTCATCTTCATCTACTTGTTTTACCTGTGGGAGTGCTGGGTATAATGTGGCTGCATGTGGAGCTGTAGGGGCAGGACGTCTCACTGTGTTTGTATGGCGGTGGTGGTGTGAAATCATTTGCTACAATTAGAGTCTTATAGCCTGGTGCATACTTCAACCAATTCTTACCCCCTTCATACATATAATTCTTGTCCCAATCTGGATTTCCAGTCCCCCAGATACCTACCTGAGGCTGTTCATGCAAACACATTCCTCTAATCATATCTATACACATAGTGTCATTTCCCCCTTCACAAGGAAAACTAGCTCCACCCAGTCTTTTTGACCATCCCACTAAATTATCCACCCAGGGATTAACATAATAAATATCATAAGGGGATACCCTTGCTACATATTCTTTACAAGTTTCATTTAAGGTAGATGTGTTCTTTCCCCTCAGCTTTCTAGTTTTTCTAAACAACTTAATCAACTTTTGTGGCGGCACATGACGAGGTCCTTCCTCCTTACCTGAGGAATTACCCATAGCAGTAAATTAGTAAACTAACAAACAAGACAAAAAAAACAACAATAACACACTTTTTACAAATAATACAAAGTGCTGTGCCAGGTGTGTCCTGGTATTATTCCCCGAGCCGAGAATCCCTTAGTCTCGCTCCTAAAACTCCAACCACCAAATTTCCCTGAAGTTCAGAATAATTACCTCGGTAAAGAAAGCATTAAAAAATAAAACTCTCACTTACCTTGGCAATTATCCCACTTTCTGACACCACTGAAAGTAGGTAGGTGGTCTTTTTCCTGTTCCGTGGGGGCCCCCTCAAGATACCAACGGTCACACCTGGACACAGCTACGAGATCTCGGAAAGTGAATGCACTCAAATCACCTCAGTTGCGATTGCAAACACTTCAGTTTTATTGGCATAACATCAGGCTTATTATACTGTAGTCTTTAGGCAAACACACCCTCAGACCATCCAATCAAATACATGTACATTATTTTACCTTAACTCAACAATTATTTGTATGAGGTTTGCATTTTCACTCTTCTGCTTTATCTATCATACCATATCTGCTCTATCGCCCAGGCCATGGCTGTAATCTGACCCAACACCCAAGTTGTGGTTAAAACTTTTCAGAAGTGAGAGTAAACCTTATCTGCTTTTTTGTAAGGGTTTGCAAAAACACTCATTTCTACATGAAGCTGAGATAGACAGTTTTGTTAGTGTGCACACATCTCATATATGTATATTAAACTAGCATCTTGTATTAGTGTATACAAAATGGATTCAGTTATATTCCATTTAATCCTTTCACAGTGTATATTTATATAATGTACCTTTCCCGCAGCAACTAGTCCAACAGTTCTTTTCCAGAGAGATGCATTTATTCAGATAAAGATATTTGCAACAGATGACAAAAATCCAGCTTAATACTTGTAAATATTACAATGAACAACAGCCCTCAGAGTCCCATTTAAGATACTTCATATCAAACATGGAGATCACCGTCCAGCATATGTCCAATCTATAATATGCACCTAGGTAGCTTCCATGCATGCAATAATCTAAGTTATGATCTATACCTTGCTTTCATATTAATGAAAGGAAGAAGCTCCTCTCCCAGCCAAAATAACTTCCCTTGAAATACAGTTTTACTTGAGGGGTTCCTGATTGGCTGACAAAACAGTTTTGATCTTACATGAAAAGACTTCACTTGTCATTACTATAGATAATAATTAATGTCACTATAGTGTTTACCAGGTAATCAAGTCATGCTTTCACCATATAATACCCCCTCCAGTCTAATTACCATCATTAAATACTTGTGGTATGGTCAAATCACATTCTTTATCATCCTTAAACATGTAAACAATGTACCCTTTGAAATGTCTAATTAGACATTTCCCCAAATATGAAGGTGACCTTGCGTAAAATTAACATAGCAAAGAGTTCTTTGTGAATGACCAGGATGTGTTTCAATATCTGCAATATATATAAATATATACATTATATATATAAAATTACAATATCCCTACAGTAACTTCAGCAAAGCACTGGTTAAATCTTGTTGGAGGAGTTTTCTTTCTGCTCTAGGAAGATGTGAATCCCCTGACCCTCTGTCTGGACAGTGCTGATTGGCCCTGTGCTGATCAGATGCACTCTCCCAAGAAAAAAAAAACTTTTCTAGCAATACCCACCAAACTGAGCATGTGACTACAGATTCATAGTTACATAGTTAGTCTGGCTGAAAAAAGGCAAAAGTCCATCCAGTTCAACCATTAAAAAAAAAATTTTATAATCCTACACCCACAGTTGATCCAGAGGAAGGCAAAAAAACCCCAGCAAAGCTTGATACAATTTGCTCCTGCAAGGGAAAAAATTCCTTCCTGATCCCCCCAGAGGCAATCGGATATTCCCTGGATCAACTTTACCTATAAATGTTAGTATCCAGTTATATTCTGTGTATCTAAGAAAGAATCCAGGCCTTTTTTAAAGCAATCCATAGAGCAGGCCAGAACCAACTCTTGAGGGAGTCTATTCCACATTTTCACAGCTCCTACTGTGAAGAAACCTTTCCATGTTTGGAGATTACATTTCTTTTCCTCCAGACGTAAAGAGTGCCCCCTTGTCCTCTGTGATGGCCTCAGGGTGAATAACTCTACACCGAGTTCACTATATGAACCACTGATGTATTTATACATGTTGATCACATCCCCCTTAATCTTCTCTTCTCAAGAGAGAATAAATTCAGTTCCTCTAATCTTTCCTCATAGCTGAGCTCCTCCATGCCTCTTATCAGTTTGGTTGTCCTTCTCTCTACTTTCTCCAGTCCCCCAATGTTCTTTTTGTGAGTTGGTGCCCAAAACTGAACTGCATATTCCAGATGAGATCTTACTAATGATTTGTACAGGGGTAATATGATATCTCTCTCTCTGGAGTCTATACCTCTTTTAATACAAGAGAGGATTTTATTTGCTTTAGAAACCGCAGCTTGGCATTGCATGCCATTATTAAGCTTGTGATCTACCAGAACTTCCAGATCCTTCCCCACCATTGATTCCCCCAGTTGTACTCCCCCTTAGTATGTATGATGCATGCATATTCTTAGCCCCCAAGTGCATAACCTTACATTTATCAACATTAAACCTCATTTGCCACATAGTTGCCCAATTAAACAGTGCATTGAGGTCGGCTTGTAAATTGGAGACATCCTGTAAGGACGTTATTCCACTGCACAGCTTGGTGTCATCTGCAAAGACTGAAATGGTATTTTTAATCTCAGACCCTATATCGTTTATAAATATATTAAAAAGTAAGGGTCCCAACACTGAACCTTGGGGTACACCACTGACAACCCTAGATCATTCAGAGCATGAATCATTAACCACTACTCTCTCAATACGATCTTTTAGCCAGCTTTCTATCCATTTACATACTGATTTTTCCAAGCCTGTAGACTTTATCTTACACATTCAGTCTGTATCAGGTGGTCATTTCAACAAGAGGAGGGGCAGAGAAGACAGGATCAAACAGTCTTTCTACACAATGCAGAGGATTAACCCCTTAGGTTCCACAGTGAGCATAACAAGCATACTTTACTGCATATACAGGCTGATTTTACTGTTGTGGGTTTAGTAACACTTTAATGCAGAAGTATTTCTCTTCAGCATTAACAAATATTGCCTGTTCACAATTTTCTTTTTTAAATATATGCAACTTGCAAGTAATAATAGCTTTTTATAGGGTTGTCACGGAAAAGACCACTGTCTGTGATGCTTCCTATCTTTTTGGTAGATGCAGACATTTGCATATCTCACATGGAGGTCAAATCAGAATTATAGTTTGGTCATCTAGTGTAATGCATAAATGTGATTTGCACATTTATTGTATATCTGAACATTCATTGCCATTGGACACTTCCTCAACACATACAGTTATGCTCAAACGTTTTCATACGCTTAGAGAATTGGTAATATACAATACGATTTTTAAAGAAAACATATCTGAGCAGGTAAAATACATTTCTTTCCTTTCTTATGGGATTCATATTCAACTGTAGGTAATAACAGAATAGCACAATCATAAAACAAAACATGGCAACAAGTAAGCAAATGAAATTACCCCTGTTCAAAAATTTGCATCCCCTTAGTTCATAATACTGTGTATTGCCCCCTTTAGCATCAATGATGGTGTGCAGTCTTTTGTAATAGTTGTCTATGAGGCCCAGAATTCTTGCAGGTTGTAGAGCCACCATCATGCTTCACAGTGGGGATGGTATTCTTGTCGCTATAGGCCATGTTGACCCCTCTCCAAACATAGCGCTTATGATTGTGGCCCTAAAGCACTATTTTGATCTCATCACTCCAGATTACAGTATCAAGGTGTTGTTGGGCATATTTTAAGTGGGAGATTTTGTGGCATTGGCACAGTAAAAGCTTCTTTTTGGCAACTCAACCATGCAGCTCATTTTTTTCAAGTATTGTCATTTTATGCTCCTCAAAACAACCACACTGTCTTTTTTCCAGAGCAGCCTGTATTTCTCCTGAGGTTACTTGTGGGTTTTTCTTTGTATCTCAAACAATTCTTCTGGAAGTTGTGGCTGCAATCTTTGTTGGTCTACCTGACCAAGAGATCCCAGAATCTTCCACTTAATAAGCGATTGAACAGTACTGACTGGCATATTCAAGGCATTGGCTATCTTTTTAGATCCTTTTCCATATTTATAAAGTTATAATACTTTGTTACACAGGTCTTTTGACAGTTCTTTTCTGCTCCCCATGCCTCAGTATCTAGCCAGCTTAGTGCATCCAAGTGAGAACTAACTGTGTCTGTACTAAGGCCAAACATTCCAGGACATGTACACTTGTGATCAGGGCCATTTGGGTGATTTCTGTTATTATGATTGAAAAAGGATCCAAAAAACATGTTATAATACATGGCTTAATATGTTCACTATCCTTTAAAAGACATTTTTGGCATGATCAGTCTTATTTTCAATATCAGTGGCAAAATTTCATGCTTTCTGCCAGGGCATTCAAACTTTTCAGCACAACTGTATGTACCTGTACCTATTTAAAGTTTTTTAAACATAAAATGTATTATGTGTAAATATCCATTTTCATATAACTACATACAAGCACTGCCACACTTGCCGAGGTCTTGTTATGTGGCATCCACATTTGATTCTGCTCAGAAGTCTTGTGAGAGAACTATGGAAATAGAGAACCATGCCACAGCTTCTTCCATGCCCTGGGTTAAGGCTGCTGATATCACATGTCACATGGCCAATATGTTTTGTAACTTCTTCCCTGGTCGGCTGAGTCTGTGCTGCCTTAACCTTTTAGAATCCACTGAAGTGATTAGCAGCATTTTGTTCTCCACTTTTCAATTACTTTGCAAACCTAACTGTGAAATGGAAATTATACACTTGAAATACAATTACATTTTTTTTTTGTGCAGGGTTTGTATATTGTGCTGGCAATGTTTTTGCATTTAGGCATGCTTTATCAAGTGCCTTGGTTCGCCCAAGCAGTTGCTACTTACATGAAAGAGTGGGTGTAGCAACAGCAGTAGAATAATGATGGGGTTAGTAAAGGTCTGAAATTTCCGGAAACCCTACTGTTCTGCTGGTTGAAAAATTTGTCAAGCAAAATAGAGGTGAAGACTATTGCTAATTCCCATCCGGTACTTGGATTTTAATTTTATCTACAGAAGGGCTGTGCTACATTTCAGACAGTGAAAGAACTGAACTGCTAACTATCAGGAATGAAGTTGTTAAAGGATGACTGCATAAATTTTCCCGTAATCTGCCTGACTAGCATTCCTGCTGTGTCTAACAAATGACCTGCTGCCACAGAGCAGGTTCATCACATTTTTAAGTACATGTCATTATTCAGTACGTGTGTCCCAGTTTTAAACAGAGCAGTGCTAGGTTATAACATCCATCATAAATCACCGTACATGACACTACCGATTTATTCTTGGATTGAAATGATCATTCCCTATGAGAACATGATTCTACCTGGCTGATTTGGATTTAACTATTTATGTACTTGGGTGTATTCAAATGAGAGATTTCCCTAGAATCTGCTCTCAGCTGCCACCACTATTACTGTTGACAGTTTTAGGGCCCATTCACAGCAGGATGCAATGTGGGAAACCCACGTTCCATGCGCATTTCCCACACCGCGTGCAAAACACAATACACTTGCTATCTGCAGTGGGTGTCAATGCAATGCTAACAACACTCCAAACGAACGACGCAAACACAGTTCGTTTGTCTGCAATGGACCATGCAATCCGGTTGCAGTGTGTTTTTTACACTAGTGCATTCACTCCTTTTGGTGCGGTGCAGTGCAGTGCGATTTCAGCCTATTCAAATGAATGAGCTGAAAACGCACTGCACACAAATCACACAGTGCACAGGAACATGAGCCTGTTCCTATGCGATTCCTGGTGCAAACTGGTTCTTATGATGTGTGTGTATAGATCAGCACACACTTTATATACAATTTGCAATTGTCTTTTCCTTGAAATCAATGCAGTTAATTGCTAGTGTTGCAGATAATTGGCAGCAAATATTAGAAGTTAAACCGTCACTGATCTAAGTACAATTTGTATCAAGTCATTTTGTTTTATACAATTTTTGTTTTATATAATAATAGTGTCATGCTACTGAGATTCTTACATCCACATTTTGAAATCTTATCTTTAGTCTGTTGCAGTTCCTTTTGTTATAGGGTATGTTTTAAACTAACCACACTGTGAATTTGGCGTGTTTCTCATGAATGGCTTGAAAAGGGTGTCCCTGTTGCCATCTTCATGCAAGACATCCTTCAGTTAAAATAACAAATATATAAATATCCCTAAGCTGCTATACACTATTCACTGAATAAAATATAGATGAGAGCTGCGATCACTTCCTGTGTTTTACAGGATAATTAACCCCTTCACGCCTAAGGGTAAAACAAATCTAAATGCCTAAGCACAATTCTGCAACGTTGACGTGTTAGTAAAACCGTACATATCGTCACAACTACTTTGTACATCCAGGTGGATTATACCTTGTTTTTTTCAGGACAAATTGGGCTTTCATTTGGTGGTAAATGGTCATGGATAGCTCCTAATTTTTTTTTATTATTAAAGGAAAACTGGGCCAAAATAGTAAAAAAAATCATTTTTTTTAAATTTAACTGTGTGTTTCTTGTTACGACCATAACCTACCACCAAAGAACAACCCAAAATACATTCTCCAGTTCTTGACGATCGCAGCGATACCATATATGTGTATGTTATTTGTTGTTTGTACCCGTAGTACAGTCCAGAAACAACAGTGCGCATTTTGTTTTTGTCTTTTTTTTTTATATAAAACACACTGTCACTGACATTGACATTAACACTAACTGACACTGATACCAATTTTTTTTTTTTAAATCCTGACCTTTGCCCTTGACCCTGACCTTTGACCCTGACCTTGACCCAAACACTAACCCTGGTACTGAACTAGATCAAACCTTGATCTAGGTATTTTTCTTTATTTTTTCTTTTATTTTTTAATATTTATTTATCTTTTTTTTTTTTTTTTACAAACTTTTTTTTTATCTCTCTATGTCAGGAGTTCGAGAGATACAATGTATCTCTCTTCTCCATTCATAGAGAGAGAGAAAACAAGGGGGCCGGGCTGCACAGTGATTGATCACTGTGATAGCCAATCAGAGGCTATCACAGCGATCACGTGACCCGGAATCGGGAGTCCCGGGTCCCGATCGTTAGAACGGGACCCGGGGCTCTCAGTGACACCGCGGTCTTGGTGCTGGGAGCGCGCCGAGCGGCGCGCTCCCAGCACAAAGACAGGTACGCAAATATGCGGCCCCACGGAAAAAAGCCCAGGTCCGTGAGGCCGCATATTTGTGTTACGTCGGCGTCAAGGGGTTAAAATTATAAATAAAATGAGTGCAGCTCTCCCTAAAACTTATCACCATATATTACAATCCAAAAAAAAAACACACCCTTATTATTCTCTGTGAAAATGCACAGAATTTTTCCCACACCCCTGATCAAAATCTAGTTGAGAAGCAAAACAAACAAATAAAAAAAAAAATGTAATCAAACAAAAAATAATAAAATATTATGTGTTCTTTGTAATAATATCAGTTAAGATTGACTATGCCACTTTTAAACCGTGCAAACAGATTGTGAAATATCAGTACCGTCCAGTATAAGTGCAGACAGATCAAAAGGAACTGCGCATAACATCTCTTGAAAAGTGCAAACACGCTCCATTCTCTTTTGTGTTCAGCAGTTAAAATCTTCTTGAGAAAGTGCCCCTCAGTCTGTACACCAAATGCTTATGATTACGCTGTCACTTTCTCAGAGGGATGCCTGAATTATAGGAGGTAAAAAAAATAGCATCCAGAATAATTGGAGCACTTCTCTCCTCTTCCCACAAACAAACAGCAAGAATGACTTATGCAGAGAAAGTTAGATATACCATAGTGCTCTCCATATTGATATTAAAAAAAAAAACATGGCACAGAAACACTGACATGTACAGTGACAGAAAACAGCTTTCCATAATGTCATACTTAACTCCCCTCCCCATGAAGAGCTTGTCAGCTTCTCAATAATATTCCAAAACAAAATGACTCATGCAGAGAAAGCAAGATATACCATAGTGCTCTCCATATTGATATTTAAAAAAAAAAAACACATGGCACAGAAACCCTGACATGTACAGTGACATCAAATAGCTTTCCATAGTGTTGTACGTCACTCCCCTCCCCAGGAACAGCTTCTCAGTGATATCTCTAAATGGAGTGACTCATGCAGAGAGTGTAAGATATATCATAGTGCTCCCCATATCAATATTTATTAAAAAACAGATGGCATAAAACCGCTCACATGTACAGTGACATGAAACCGCTTTCCATAATGTTTTGTCCCTGACTGACATTTACTATATATGTATATTGGGCCTATGAAACTCAGCTATACATGTAGCAATGGCCAGTGTAGTGACATCATTGACACTGCCATCTGACGTTTTGCTTTCTGATAGAACTTCCTCAGAGGTCTCAGATTTGTTTATTTTGATTCTCTGCTGGATTTTGATCAAGAGCATGGGGATGTTCTGCACGTGCATTTTTTCACAGCGAATAATAAGGGTGTGTTCTATTTTTTTTTTCCAAATTAGGTTATACGGTGATAAGTTTTAGGGAGTGCTGCACTGATTTTGTTTCTAATCCTTCAGTTGAAGGAGTTGGGAAGAATTTGCTCACTGAAAAGTGGCTGTATCAATTCAGATGCTGCTGTTGTTCAGGTATTTTGACAGTCTCTGAGACCAGTTGCCAAAATACAATGGCTACAGCAGGAGATTCCTCCATCCATTGACTGAAAAAAAAAAAATCTGACCAGTTTATGTTAAAAAAGAGTAAACCAAGCAATTAAGACTCGCTTTCTGGGATGCAGTAGGAGCTTTCATTGGTCAGATCTCAGCATCCTGTATTAGACAAAATGTTGTAGTGGGCTCAGACTCAGGCTAATTCAGGGTGTCAGATGCTCAGTGGACTTAAATTTAAAATGATATACACCCTTGGCCTCAGAAGCTGGTATTGCCCCCCATAACAGAAATGACTTCTGGAAGGCTTTTTAAGTAACTGCCCACCAGTCATCATATATTTGACCATTCCTCCATGAAAAATTTCTTTAGTTGCAAGATGTATGTGTTTCCTTGCAGAAACTGTCCATTTCACATGACTTCACTCTTTGCGGTCCATGTTATTACATTTACCAAATACAAGATATGTAAAAAATAAATCCCATTACACACAAAATGGTTACATATTCTGTGGTTGACTGTATCACACTACATGCTAAAAATGTTATGCTAAAACAATATTTATACTTTTTAGATAAGGTAGAGTAGGAAGAACCTAGGCTCTTCTGACCTTCTGAGTACCCCCCTAGCAAGCTGCTTTCTAGTGGGGGGAGGGCACTCCTATGGGTTTGATCTATTGACAAACACAGTGTGGCTCAGCCCAACCCTCCGCTCCCTCATTACTGGATTGATTGACAGCAGTAGGAGCCAATGGCTCTTGCTGCTCTCACTGAGTCTAATGGGGAAGGAGTGCGAGAGCAGTGGCACTACTTTTTACTTTTGGGCACAGCACTGGATCGAGATTGGCCTCAAGTAGGTATTTAGAAGAGGGGGAGCTGCCTTACCTGCCTACGTTAATGTAGAGAATAAAGAATGAGAAAGTAGAAACCTATAGCTTCTACAAATATTTTAAGCTGGTGTTGCAATCCAGAAGTCCCTGTGTCTGCACAAGGCTCTGTACCTCTACAGAATATACTGCAATTAAGCCTGGTCCAGAATCTCAGCTTGTGAGTGGACAGTGATGAAGCAGCAGCACACTAATCTGCAGACCAGCACTGAGGACACTTATGAGGACATCCTTGTGCTCTTCACCTGATCTTGGTGTTAGATCTATAGCACGGTGTAAAGTGGTAGAGCCCTGACTGGCTAACCTGTGGTTCCATCTGCCTTGTGTGCAGGAGATTACAGAAGGACAGATGCATGTTAGCTACACGTAAACATAATGCAGGTTTTCTATATTTCCTTTTTTTTTTTTTTTTAGAAAATATATCTCAGTAGGTATATTATATAGCTTTCTGGAGTTCAACATTGATAACCTTTCATAGAATTCCAGCTTTATTACCAAGTCCTTATAACATACTAGAGTACCGAGATAGTTGAACAACAATATTGTTGAGAGTCTCCTTGTGTTTAGCAGATCAATATTGCCTGTCATTTTCCTTACGCTCGCTCTTCATTCAGACCCACTACACAATTCTATGTAATCATTATGTCCTGTTTATATTTTACTTCATTTTCAAGCAATACAATTTGTTAGCTTCAGTCAAGTAGTCTTCTGCTCTTTGGGTTTGACGTTCTGTGGCCTCTTTTACCTCTTCATAAACAATGAAATGTTTGCTGATCAAAGTTCTTTATGCATGCCAAAGGAATTGATCTGCTTTTGCTTGCAGAAGTATGCAGGCGTTTTAATGTGTGTGATGGCTGAAGAACCATGAATGCTTCATTTGAGCGCTCTGTCAGAAAATAGATATAACAAGGCAGACTGGACTATTTACAAATGTTATTGAAGCTCAAGGAGGTAACATACTTGTCCGCTTTAATCTATTTTAATGGTTGTGTTCATTAAAGGGCAACTCCATATTAAGCAGCTAAATAAACATTTGCAATGCAAATGCAGTCTAAACAGCACCATTGTAGTGGATTTTAATGAGAGCGCTGTTATTTTTTTCTCTAACTATAAGCAGTCATTTTTGTTTTCTCATTTTCTGAATATGCTGCCTATATGCACAATAGCTGATCCTTTGTGCCAAAAAATTAGGAATAATTTGTGCCTACAGCATTACTCACTGTCCTGGAGACAGCCTTGTTCCATGACGGAGTGAAGGAATCTCTCCAACCTTAACATAGAGATTAAATCCCAAGTCCAGGAAATTTGAAATTATTCCTTGCAGTGGGTCTGCGCCCGCATTGCAAGGGTTAACTGCTTGTTTACCCTAGGGGAGAAGCAATTTAACGTAGGGTACAAAAGAATTTCCAAGGCATTAGATATACTATGGAACACAGTGAAGACAGTCATCATCAAGTGCAGAAAATATGGCACAACAGTGACATTACCAAGAACTGGACGTCCCTTCAAAATTGATGAAAAGACTAGAAGAAAACTGGTCTGGGAGGCTGCCAAGAGGCCTACAGCAACATTAACCACTTGCCTACAGGGCACTTATACCCCCTTCCTGCCCAGGCCAGTTTTTAGCTTTCAGCACTGTCACACTTTGACAATTGCGCAGTCATGCAACACTGTACCCATATGAGATTTTTATAATTTTTTTTGAGACAGATACAGTGTTTCCCTGAAAATAAGACACTGTCTTATATTTTTTTTTTTGGCTCACAGAAACACACTAGGTCTTATTTTCGGGGTAGGTCTTATTTTTTAAATGTCCAGGTGTGGACAGGGGGTGCAGAGGTGAGCTGCAGGCAGTTGTGGATGAGGGTTACTATAGAGAGGGCAGGCTGATGACAGTTGTGAGCTGCAGTCAGGTGTTGCAGAGGTGATTTGACAGGTGAGTTTCAGACAGGGTGCAAATATGAGCCACAGACATGGTGCAGGGGTGAGAGTAGCAGACGGGGGATGCAGAGGTGTGCTTTAGCCAGGGGGTGCAGAGCTGGGCTATGGCCTGGGGGTGCAGAGGTGGGTTGCAACTCAGCTCACCTCTGCACCCCCCCATCCGAAGCTCACCTGTGCACCTGTCTGCAACTCACTTGACTCAATTTACCTCTGCAACACCTGACTGCAGCTCACCTTTGCACATCCCCCCTCCCCCTCCACTGCCCTCATATGGTTAACTAGCTTTGCAAAACACATCTGTCAGCAGCTGGCCCCTCTCTATAGTAACTCACGTTTCGGGTCCTATCTTCCCACACAGTGCACCAAGGGCACTCAATCACCGCTCCGCCTCTTTCCCACTGACCGGTGATCACCCCATGCATTAGGCTGCAGGAGGAGATACCCCACCCCGCCCCAAAAACACACTGCATACTGCGCCTGCAGGTATCTGTTCCTTCCCTGTCCCACAGTGAGTACAAAGGTACGGCGGTTCTGTGGGAAGAGACAGCAGATATTGGTGTGCGCAGAACCAGTGCCGAAGGTGGCAGAATGACGTTCCGCCACGTTCCAGCTGAAAAGAGGCCCTGATCACAACTAGGTCTTATTTTCGGGGTAGGTCTTATACTTTAGCAATTCCCAAAAAAGTACTAGGTCTTATTTTCGGGGTAGGTCTTATTTTAGTGGTAACACTCTTTTGGTGGTATTTAATCACCTCTGTGTTTTTTACTTTTTGCAAAACAAACCAAAAATAACTGAAAATTTTGAAAAAAAAAAGTTTTTTCTTAGTTTTTTTTTATAAAAGTTTGTAAATAAGTGATTTTTCTCCTTCACTGATGTGCGCTAGTGAGGCTGCAGTGATGGGCACTAATAGGCTGCACTGATGAGGAGGCACTAGTAGGTGGCACTGGTGGGCATTGACAGGCATCACTGATGGGCACTGAAAGGCAGCACTCATATATGGCACTGATAGGCGGCACTGTCTGGCACTGATTGGCAGCACTGATAGATGGCACTGACTGGCACTGATAGGTGACACTGAAAGACAGCTCAGATGGGCACTGATATGTGGCATTGATCGGCACTGGCAGGTGGCATTGATCGGTAATGACAGCTGGCATTGATGGGCACTGACAGGTGGCACTGCTGGGGCTACACTGATCATCAGGGCACACTGATCATCAGTGCCCTGATGATCAGTGTAGATGTCCCCTCCGAGGAATGCTGATTACCAGCTCTCCTCTCGAGCTGTCAGCGTGACAGCTCATGAGGACAGAAATTCCAATAACCGGTGTAGCAATCGTGCACACAGAGATGGACGTGGTCATCCATGTTGCTCCAAACCCTCCATCTTGTATCTCTCTCTCCTACTCCAAATCCCCCCCTCCCTATCTGTTGAGTGACACGTGGTCCCTGGATGCTGAGTTCAAAAAGGCATCAAGTCCCAGCGGGGGAGCTCCTGGCTATAAACCCCAATTAGCCTGGTCCCCATATGTCTGCGACACTCTGCTTGGAAAAGGATCGTAAAACCATAAACCAGTCCCTCGCTGAGCTTCAAAGACATTCCAGATAAACCGTGAACCAGACATCACATTCAACATCCACTTTCCCCTATGATTACATATCTTGGAATATGAAAGACTTACATAAAAACCAGGCATATATTCAGATCTGTCACTTTAATACAAATCGTCTTATATATTACACCCCCTAGCTGACAGCTACAGAAGAGCAGAAAATGATATCTCCTTAACCGTGCCAGCAGGTATGTCTAATTGCATATCTAGACGTTCAGCAGATGATTCTGCGTATTAATCTACCCGTGGATAGAATGTTGCATGTACCTAGGAAACGTTATTGACCATAGTATAATTTGGGAGGGATTTGGTCATAGCCTGAGCTCCCCACCTACAACACCCCTCCCCAAATGAGGCGATTGGTTCTCTGCTTAAGGAGACATCCTGCTGAGTCCTAGAAAAAAGCTGTTATGCTTGAAGCAAGCTAAGCTGAGTTGAGCTAAGTTGAAGATTCTCCCTTTTAACATCGGAACTAACTTTGGGAGATAAGGCACCCTTTTGGCTCAGGAAACTTGATCTACTTAAACCAAGGCTGACGGCAAGTACTTTACCCCTCAAAACGTCTTTCTGTTATCTCTTTGCGGTGTTATTGCTCTCTGTATATTTATACATGTATATTGGCTACATCTTTTTCTGTAAATATTTTTATTGCACCCTTTTGACCTTTTAGTAATAAAGCTTACTTTCTGAAAGTGTTGAACTGTTTCTAAAGCTCTTTAATGCAAACTAAGAACCCCCTGTCTCTGAAGAGCGCTACTGTGTGTGTTTAAACGTCTGCATACATCTGTCTGCGGTGACATTGTGTATACAAGGGATTATTCAAACATCATAGTGTTATTGCTGATATTTCCAAGTTTCCTCTTTTTCTGTACAAAAAGGAGGTGGTGGCAGTGTGAAGGGTTAATTACGTAATTAACCTGACTCAGTAACAATCGCTCCCAGGCTGGCGGTACACAGATTGTGGTCCATTAGCTGGAAAATCTTTGTGCAGGGTGCAGCTGGACGTGGCATTGTTATGCACGTGACAGCGCAGTTTTAGATTGGCTAGTCCTTCGATCACGAGTTTGGTGAGAAGGGCTGGGGTCTGACGCCGCAATCGTCACAACCCGCATTTCCCTATTTACATGTGATCAGCTGTGATTGGACACAGGTGATCACATGAGCGAGCCGACATCTTCGGCTCTTTCCCTGGATCAGTGATCCACTGTGTCCCAGGGACACAGCGCACCACCGATCGCCACGCTGCGCGTTACCGGAGCCACGCATGCGCGGTTAGAGTGGGATGACGTCATATAACGTCCTCCCAGAACGAGAGAACCGCCTTGCGCCTGTCATTACCTTTTATGGCGGGCGGGAGGCGGTTAAAGGAGCTGCAGGAATATCTGGCAAGTACTGGCTGTGTGGTGCGTGTGATAACAATCTCCCGTATTCTTCATATGTCTGGGCAATGGAGTAGAGTGGCAAGACGGAAGACTTTTCTTACGAAGAAAAACATCCAAGCCTGGCTAAATTTTGCAAAAACACATCTGAAGTCTCCCAAAAGCATGTGGGAAAATGTGTTATGGTCTGATAAAACCAAGGTTCAACTTTGTGGCCATAATTCCAAAAGATATGTTTGGCACAAAAACAACACTGCACATCATTTCACCAAAAGAACACCATACCCACAGTGAAGCATGGTGGTGGCAGCATCATGCTTTGGGGCTGTTTTTTTTTAGCTAGAACTGGGGCCTTAGTCCAGGTAGAGGGAATTCTGAACAGTTCCAAATACCAGTCAATATTGGCACAAAACCTTCAGGCTTCTGCTAGAAAGCTGAACATGAAGAGTAACTTCATCTTTCAGCATGACAACGACCCAAAAAATATATCCAAATCAGCAAAGGAATGGCTTCACCAGAAGAAGACTAAAATTTTGAAATGGCCCAGCCAGAGCCTAGACCTGAATTTGATCGAAAAGTTGTGGGATGATCTGAAGAGGGCTGTGCACAGGAGATGCCCTCACAATCTGAAAGATTTGGAGTGTTTTTACAAGGAAGAGTAGGTAAATATTGCCACGTCAAGATGTGCCATGCTGATAGACTCATATACAAAAAGACTGAGTGCTGTAATAAAATCAAAAGGTGCTTCAACAAAGTATTAATTTAAGGGTGTGCACACTTATGCAACCATATTATTTTAGTTTTTTTATTTTTACTTCCCTCCACCTAAAATATTTGTTGTTCAACTGAGTTGTACAGTTTATAGGTTACATTAAAGGTGGAAAAAGTTCTGAAATGATTTATCTTTGTCTCCTTTTTTTACAACACAGAAACCTGACATTTTAACAGGGGTGTGTAGACTTTTTATATCCACTGTATTATTATTACTATTATTATTATACAGGATTTATATAGCACCAACAGTTTGCTCAGTGCTTTACAATATAACGGGAGACAATACAGCAACAATGCAGTTCAATACAAGAGGGATTTGAGGGCTCTGCTCCTTGGAGCTTACAATCTAGGAGGGAGGGGCTAGTGGTACAAAACGTAGTAACTGGGGGATGGACTGGTTGGAAGAGTAGAAGATTCCAGTATTAGCTGAGGGCAGGATATGCTTCCCTAAAGAGATAGGTTTTTAGAGATCGCCTAAAAGTGAGTAGAGTAGGCGATAGTCTGATTGGGGTAGAGAGTTCCAGAGGATGGGGGAAGTCCTGGAGACTAGCATGGGAGGAGGAGGCAAGGGAGCTAGAGAGTAGGAGGTCTTGCGAGGAGCGGAGAGTATGGTTTGGGTGATATTTAGAAACAAGATCGGTGATGTAATTTGGGGCAGTTATAAATTGTTTTATACGTTATTGTTAGTGTTCTGAATTTTATCCGTTGGGCAATGGGAAGCCAGTGGAGGGATTGGCAGAGCGGGATGGCAGGTACAGAACGGTTAGTAAGGTGGATGAGTCTGGCAGCAGCATTCATGATAGACTGAAGAGGTAATAGCCTGCAGTGAGGTAGGCCAATGAGGAGGAAGTTACAATAGTCAAGGCGAGAGATAACAAGGGAGTGAATAAGTTGCTTAGTGGCTTCCGAGGTTAAGAATGGACGTATCTTGGAGATGTTGCAGAGGTGAAGTCTACAAGATTTGGACAGTGATTGGATTTGGGGCTGAAAGGACATATGGGAGTCTAGGATTACACCTAGTACCCCGGCATGAGGGTATAACTGTATAACATGTTTGTTATTAAAAACAAACAAAAGTTTAGTAACACTTTAAGCGTCCATTTATGAATTGTGTTATGTTGCGATACAGCATTACCTTATATTTCATTAAGGCAGCCTATTCATATTGAATAGGTTGTCACTGCACCACAGCCAAAATTTATCTAATTTTTTTTCAAACAAAGCATGGCATTTGTGCTGTGATTCACTGCAGTGTGGATGCTCGGATGGGAAGTTTACAAAAACAATCCTAAAATGGTGTATTCTAGCACTTTGCATCTTTATGAATAGGCTAACTAGCATCAGTAATGGGAATATATAACACAGTGAATTGTCCATTTACATTAATTATTCCCACTATTTTAAAATACAAGCGCTCAAAAGTTCCAACTGCAGTAATTGGTTAAATGTCATATTCACTGCTATATAAATATGCCCTTTACTTTTTCAGCTACCATCAGCTGAAAGCCCAAAATGTGAAAGAAATATATAATTTTGTTATTACTCTTACCGTAACTGAAGTGTGATAAAACACATGGCATCTGGGGACTCTATAGGCTTGAAGCAAAGCTGTACACTAACTCAAAGTGCATATATATATTAAGGATCTCACAAAGAATCATCTCTTGCGCTCTCATATTCTTATAATGGTTCATTTCAGTCTATTTTTCCTCTGCATTTACTCATGCTCTTACCGTATTGTAGCATCTAGCTCTATCTTCTGTTCTGTACAGTAACTCTCTGCGCTTTTATCAGCTTTGCTACTCTTTCTCTACCAGTTGCTTTGCTTTTTTTTGCTTTTATGCATTCAATTAGCTGCTCTTCCCCTACATTCTCACTTCATCGCCTTTTTTTTTTCTCTCTCCATCAGCTGTGCTTCTTTCTTGCTGTTGATTTGATACCTTTTTTCACGCTTTACACATAGCTGTACTTTAAAACCCCATTAGCTTTTTTTAATAAGGAAGGGAATATCCAAATTTATATCCAGACATGATTTATATTTTTTTTCCTCTCTGTATATTGAGAACCATCATATTACATCCAGACCTGAACAATTTATTGCTGTGTTTACATAAAGCTTGTCTGCATTTGCACTTCAACTGCAGACAAGGAGTGAAAACAAGTAAGGCATCTGTGCTGCATACCGTTTTGATTCCATTTCTTAACTGCCAGGAGCCATAAATGATTTTTGTGCTGCTCTGCACTCCCGGAGATGACAAACTGCTAGAAGCAGGCTGCTGCGTGAGTCTAACTACAGAGCACATCTGCAGACCAGCACTGAGGACAAGGAAGGCATCAGGACTCCCTCTAGAAATCTACTTTGCACAATTGGCTTTCTGAAAACATATTTATTGGGAGAATGGACAGGGCTTAGCTAAGCTAGGGTACGTGCACTCTAGGTGGCTGAAAAAAATGCCAGAACCTCTGGCAGAAAAAGCAGCTTAATTGCACAAGAGTTTATAGGCATTTGCTTTTATAGGCATTTTTTTCCCAAAATATTCCCCTCAGCTCATTTTTCTCTATGTACACTTGAAAATGTTGAACGTTCCTAAATGTTCCATGTAGGCGCATTTATGCACATCAAATGTTTCTGCTGCCTGAAAGCACCTTTCAAAAATACGCTTGCGATGTTGTTGTTTTTTTTGTTTTGTTTTGTTTTTTTTTAGCCTGAAAACTACCAAATGTGCATGGACAGATAGGCTAACATATAGTTGCTTATATGGGCTGAAAAAAACTGTATAAGTGCATAAGGACTTAGGCTCTATTCACATCTATGCAGTTTGCTTTTTGTCTGTTTTGCAGTGCTTTTCGCAGTTCATTTTGCATTTTTCTGTACACGTTTTTATCACATTTTGCATTTTGTTCAGCTTTTCTTTTTTTTTTTTGTTAAAGTGGAATTTTTTTTGTTGCTAGGCAGAACATACGTTGAGCAGGCAGGGACCACAGTTGTCCTAATACCAATCAAGCAGGCTGGTTAGTGTAAGGAGGAAAGGATCGCTGCTACTCCCGACCACCTTTCTTCTTTACACCAACTTTGCTGTTTAAAGTGGTTTTAAAGGCAGAAGGGTTTTACCTTACTGCATTCTCTGTGGTAAGGTAAGAAACCTTCTGCATGCAGCTTCCTCCGCAACCCCCCTAAATACCTACCAGAACCTGATCTTGATCCAGCGATGTGCATGAGAGCCAAGGCTCTCATGCTCCTCATTGGCTCCCGCTGCTTTCAGTTAGAGCCAGTGACGAGGAGCTGGGGTCGGGGCTGTGCTCCGTTACGTGTGTCTTCAAGACACACAGAGCAGGGCTTGGAGGTGAGCATGCACGAGTGCCCCCAGAGTAAGCTTGCTTGCTCTGGGGGCACTCCACGGGTGGGGAGGATTGGGTGTGGAGCTCAGAGCGCTGGGGGGGGGGGGACCCCAGAAGAGGAGGATCGGGGCTGCTCTGTGCAAAACCATTGTAAGTATTAAAAAAAGCCAAATTTTACAATCACTGTAACTTGATTATGAAAGAGACCATCATTTGATGTAGCTTGATTATTTTTTATATATGTCACTATAATTACTCTGCACTTATCTGTCATGTGCACGAAAACCAATTTCTTTTATACTCCTGAATCCTTAGCTACACTCTCATTTAAAGGTACCCATACACACCAGATGATCATTGCCCAGTATGGCTGAACTCATTCGGATTAGGAGATGCTTTTCACGTATGAGGCCATTAGAATGCAGTTGGTCAAATTGGGATGGCTTAGGTGACTGCTCCTGTGTCTGCAGGCTCTGGACTGCAGCTGAACCCATTAGCCAACAATTCATGGGCTGCTATTCATTTTTACGTTATTAAGCCAGCACCAGGGTGGATCTTTCCCGTACCCTCTCTTCTTCATAAGCATGATTTCCAGGCCAGTTCTCTACAAAAAAATAAATCTGGCTATAGAAAAAGAATATATAGCATTTTGCTTAATTAACCTTTTGGTATTTATTTGGCATTTGCCATATGTACTGGGCTAAGTTGGACAGGATAGCCGTGAACTTTTTTTTAGCCACCTGAACACATTCTTTTAATCTGTTTTTCAGCTGCAAGCCAGAACTCATTACAGAAGCTTAGAACCAAAAGTGAAATCTGTTTATTCAATTCACTGCCTTGGCACAAACATAAATCCTTTTGTTCTGCAGGAATTCAACAGATTTCAGAAAATGTGCATATTTTCCTCTTGATATGTGGCCTCCGCAGAGTTAAAGACCCCCTTTATCTGGTGGATACATTTGCAGGTAAGCTCTGTTCTGTACACAACTTGTTTTAAGGACAGGACATGTAAGCAACTGTACACATTACATATTAGTAATCATACTCTATTATTACTATTAATATTATTAGAAATTAAAATATACTCAGATATCTGTGTTCGGAGAATATAGGTTTTGAATCAGACTTATAAGACTTTATTTGTCATTGGTTTATATAGCAAAGCTGTACTTATTTTGTATATCAACATTTTTTTAAATCATTTTCAAATGCATTATTATCCAGCAATGTCTTTTATAGTACAGTGAAATGAATTGCTCCACATGGCTTAATATTAAACCCTGCATTATTCCAATTTAGGAGTACTCACCTGTCACAGGATAAAAACATCGTTTTTGCTATGAATGACTTGTGCTATTCTCATTATAAAGCCCTCAGACATTAGACAGCACATATTGCCAGGGACTGTAATTCCCATAGACAAAACCTAGGAAATTAGGAACAGTTGGAGAGCAGAGAAGAGGTGTTCATTTGTCACATTAAGCGCACAAGTGTCATTTTTTATGAGATAGCTGAAGATGACTGTCAGTAAAAATAAGTATTCATCTGCCACAGTTTAGAGGTTGAAGAGTTCTTAAGCTGGCCACACATGTTACTTTGTGAATGTACAATCTGTTCATCTTAGACAGAATTGTACAGAAATCCTAATGTGCAAGTGCTCACATAAAAACTGTATGAGGTTGATGAAACATTAATTGGTAAGCTGGAATTTTCCCATTACAAAGTTCACAAATGCATTGTCAACCATCGTCTCCTTTTTTTCTGTATCTTTTGCTATGTACTTTGCATTCTTCCTCTCCCCTTTATTTGGTTCTAGACATGTGCGTTTCATTGCGTCTCCTTTTTTTCTGTATCTTTTGCTATGTACTTTGCTTTCTTCCTCTCCCCTTTATTTGGTTCTAGACATGTGCGTTTCATTGCGATTCTTTTTTTGGACGAAAATTTCAATTTCAGAGATTCGGATGAATACGAATCTCCGAATGGACATAGTAACGAATGTCAATGAATCCGAAAAAATGTTACGAAATTAACAAATGCATTTGTTGCATTCGGATTATATCACACGATGAGATCAGACCCATGTAGAAATTAATAAAATTTTTGAATTTGTTTGATAATTCAGATTTGGATAACAAATTGCTCCGAATTTCATTCCATTTGTTAATTCAGATGCACATGACGCAAGTCGATATTCCCCAATCAACTCATGCCATTTCTCCTGGTGGGTTGAACTAGCGTCCAAATATATTGAATTCTTCCGATTCAATATTTTATTGAATATATAGGACAAACTGCTACATTTTTTTAATCCATCCAAACCAGTGAGTATACGAAACAAATGCTGAAGATACAAAACTAATTCCGAAAACGAATCTGGTCAACATAACAAATATGACAAAACAAAATTCTTCAATGAACTGATGCATCCAAAATTAAACAAAAAAATTTCTGGCGTGCACATGTCTAATTGCTTCCTATCATCGAACATAAATACAGGCTCAACAACCAACTGCCATAATCTATTCACTACTATGTATCTCAGACTTCTGGTATTCCTGCTTTTACAGATGCTTCATATAGTACTTATTACTTGTAGCATATACATCCCTTGTAGAGAGGTTGCTGTGTTCTTGTACTTGTGTTCCAAAAGTACCATATACCTTTTCTTGTTTTATCACCACCAGAGCTATATTTTGTATATGCATGCAATTACTGTTAGAATAGCTAAAAGATCTTCTGTTGCTAAGGCGGGTATCCAAGTTGATATTTTTGCCTGTATGGACATCCATCATCTATCCTTAGTGAAAACTTTGCAGCATTGCGTTACTGTCCACAGACATTTTGACATTTGTACTTGGTTTTATTATGTCTGCATATTTATATTACAGTTGGTGTTGGGTCCAGCTCTGACCAGGTGAGATCTGATGATCCTAAAGTTTGGCTGAATTGCCAACTGCAAATTCATTGGTTAAAACCAACCGAATCATTGGCAGTATGCTCACTCATGTAATTACTGTAATCTATGTACTCTCTATTACTTTTATGTATTTTTTTTTATTTTGGCATTAACAAATGTCTCATATGGCAGTGGCTAGCTTTGTGTGCCTCTTTCTTGACTATAGCTTGTTTATTAGCCCCACAAAAGAAACAAATTGAATATCAAGATTCGTCTCCTAAAGAATTTAACGGGGCTCAAGGAAAGTTTGGATTTCCACATTTTGGGGATGTGCAAAAAGTGGTGGTGAATTCAAGAGGGGCAGATTTTCCCATCCCTGTTGTGCTTCACTGCCAGCAACTAATGATAAAATAGAATTCCAAACTATGTAAAAAGGACTTTGTCCATGTTTTTGCCATTTTTTTGTTTTCAGGTTTTTCTTTTTTTTAATTAAATTAAACCCTGAAAGTAACCTAAAGTGATCCAGTCATAACAGAAATGTGGGTTTCTTTTGTTGCTGGTTCTTGGCATTAATGGACATTAATGGACATAGTTAACCCCACTCCAGTCGATCATGAACTCGGCGGCGAGACTCATCCACCTCACTTACCGCTCCACATCCGCAACCCCCCTCTGCCAATCACTTCACTGGCTTCCGATTGCCCAACGCATCAAATTCAAACTACTAACCCTGACCTACAAAGCCATCCACAATGCTGCCCCAACCTACTTAACCGACCTGTTATCCAAATACTACCCTACCCGTGCCCTTTGCTCCTCTCAGGACCTCCTACTCTCTAGCTCCCTGATCTCCTCCTCCTACGCTCAACTGCAAGACTTCTCCAGGACCTCCCCCATCCTCTGGAATTCCCTACCCCAATCCATCAGACTGTCACCCACCCTCACCACCTTCAGGCGCACCCTGAAGACCCACCTTTTCAGGGAGGCCTACCCCTCCCTCACCTAACATCTGACCTCCACTCCTCCCACCACCTCATCCCCCACAGCCACTTCCTCCTGTACCACTTTCCCCTCCCTCCTAGATTGTAAGCTCGAAAGAGCAGGGCCCTCGAACCCCTCGTGTATCGCACTGTCTCTGTCTTGTCTCATGTCTTGTCCCCCTGCCTTTTGTACAGCGCTGAGCAAACCCTTTGGTGCTATATAAATACTATATTATAATAATAATAATAATAGTTCATTATATACTAGGTCACTAACCCTAAACATCTTTGTAGGTCAGGATGGTCAGGAAAGTTGCAGGATGGTATTTGAATAAAGGTAGTCTTTAACTCATTGAAGAGGTTAGTTGTTGAACCATTTGACCACCGGAATGTTTTACCCCTTTTATGAGCAGCGCATTTTTTTGCTATTCAGCACTACACAACTTTAAGGGCTTGTTCACACTTGAGTAAATTTCTAACTCTTGCCAAACACTGCTATAGCTTTAGTATAAGCGTTAGACAGGCGTTAATGAGCTTTAGACGGGCTTTTTACAAGCGTTAAAAACGCTCCCCAAACACCCGATGTGCAGTTTTGAAATGTTTTATAAGCATTTGACAAGCTTTAAAACTACACCAAATAAACTGTAATGTTATTAACGCTCCGCAACCACACTGCGAATGCCTCGTAAACGCCTGCCAGTGCATTTGAGGAGCGTAACCATAGACTTGAATGGGAGGCGTTGGAAGGCTTCAAACGCCTCCTGCCTTGACACGAGGCTTCAATTTGTGAACCGCACTGTGTACTGCCCATAGTATCATGTGCATAGGGCATTTGAGGAGCGTTTAAAACGACTCTCAAATGCCTGCTTTCAAAGCCAGTGTGAACTAGGCCTAACTGGCAATTGCGCAGTCACTTTTTTTCTGTTATAAAACATATTCAATTAACAAATTTAAAAAAATCTAATTTCTTCATAAATTTAGGCCAAACTGTATCTTGCTACATGTCTTTGGTAAAAAAAACAAAAAAAACCCCCAAACTACAGTTGCAAGAAAAAGTATGTGAGCCCCTTGGGATTACGTGGAGTTTTGCATGAATTGGGCATAAAATGTACTCTGAACGTCATCTAAGTCACAACAATAGAAGAACACAGTCTGCTGAACATAATACTACACAAACATGGTTTAATTGCACATAACATGTAAACATTCACAGTGCAGGGAGGAAAAAGTATGTGAACCTTTGGACTTAATAACTGGTTGACCCTCCTTTGGCAGCAATAACCTCAACCAAACGTTTCCTGTAGTTACAGATCAGACCTGCACAATGATCTGGAGTAATTTTGGACCACTCCTCTTCACAAAACTGTTTCAGTGTAGCAATATTCTTGGGATGTCTGGTGTGAATCGCTCTCTTAAGGTCATGCCACAGCATTTCAATCGGGTTGAGGTCAGGACTCTGACTGGGCCACTCCAGAAGGCGTATTCTGTGCTGTTGCAGTCATTGTTTTGTTGAATTACTTGTATGCTTTGGGTCATTGTCCTGTTGCATCACCCATCCTCTGCGGAGCTTCAGTTGGCGGACAGATGGTCGTACGTTTTCCTGCAAAATGTCTTGATAAACTCTGGAATTCATTTTCCCATCAATGACAACAATCCGTCCAGGCCCTGAGGCAGTAAAGCAGCCCCAAACCACGATGCTCCCTCCGCCATGTTTTACAGTGGGGATGAGGTTTTGATGTTGGTGTGCTGCGCCTTTTTTCTCCACACATAGTGTTGTGTGTTCTTCCCAAACAACTCAATCTTGGTTTCATCTGTCCACAGTATATTTTGCCAGTAGTGCTGTGGAACATCCAGGTGCTCTTTTGCAAACGTCAAACGTGCTGCAATATTCTTTTTGGACGGCAATGGCTTCCTCCGTGGTGTCCTCCCATGTACTCCATTCTTGTTTAATGTTTTCCTTATTGTAGATGTGTCAACAAAAATGTTAGCATGTGCCAGAGATTTCTGTAGGTCTTTAGCTGACACTCTGGGATTCTTCTTTACCTCATGCAGCATTCTGCGCTGTGCTCTTGCAGTCATTTTTACAGGACGACCACGCCTAGGGAGAGTAGCAACAGTGCTAAACTTTCTCCATTTGTAGACAGTGTGTCAATTTTGAAATTGGTTTTGATGTGACCGGGGGCTCAGGGTGTAAGCAAGCGCTTATTGTATTTGTTCCCTGGTTTACCTTTTTGTTTTCCCGAATTAAGGAGCTCGGGGGAGGGGCGCTCTTTGGCATCCTCACCTTCAGTGCCAGGGGACCTTTCCCAGAGCTGGCCGTATAGAAAGGCATTGCGAAAAAAAGGGGAGCCAATAGAAGGAGTGAGAGAATGGAGCGCCCATAGACTAACAGGGCAGTGGGATGCCCATAGACGTGCTGTTCTTCTTCAGAGAATATTGGTAGAAATGTTGGTAGGAGAAGCTGCTAGGGTACTTGCAGCTTTCAGTTGCGATCTAACCATAACCTGCAGCTTGTAATTTTTATATTTTAAAATAGTTGATAATAAGAGTAAAAAAAATAAATAAATAAAAAGCATTGAACTGAGTGAATTTTGGTGCAAGAAAAAACTGGACTGCTTCACGTGTTTAGCGTGTCATCCTTGTGCAGGGGCCAAGCTAATCTTCTCTGTATCGTTCCACGTTGTAGTCCGCGCCCCGCCGATGCGGGGACAAAACAAATGGAGAGCCTGATTGGTATATAAACCCGGTATATAAGACGTCAGACGATCAGCTTATGGAGAGCGTTCAATTTCAACCGTACTTTCCGCTTCTGGCAAGACCTGCTACTCTCTAGCTCCCTTGTCTCCTCCTCCCATACTTCCCCCATCCTCTGGAACTCTCTACCCAAATTTATCAGACTATCGCTTACTCTGCTCACTTTTAGGCAATCTCTGAAAACCTATCTCTTCAGGGAAGCATATCCTGCCCTCAGCTAATACTGGAATCTTCTACTCTTCCAACCAGTCCATCCCCCACAGTTACTACCTTTTGTACCACTAGCCCCTCCCTCCTAGATTGTAAGCTCCGGGTAGCAGGGCCCTCAAATTCCTCTTGTATTGAACTGTATTGTTGCTGTATTGTCTCCCGGTATATTGTAAAGCGCTGAGCAAACTGTTGGCGCTATATAAATCCTGTATAATAATAATTCTACCTTTTATCTTGAGCTACTGTTTAGACATGTGCCAGAATCACATCTGTTATAATCTTTAGCTTTAGCAACAAATATTATTCTCCAAGCGGTGTTAAAGGTAACGCTACATCCTATTGCTCACACTAATCCTGTTCCCATACATTTTAACACACATAGCACTAACATTTTAAAGAATCTTGTTTAATTGACTGGGCTGCTTAGGGCAACTCACAAAAAAATGCAACATGTAGGAAGACATCTTTTCCTCCTACTGGAGCTCTGTTTGGTAGCTCACAAATGGAAAATGTATTGTTTTTTATAGGTCTCCTTCGCAGTGGCGTCCCTGGGCAGGTGCAGGGAGTGGATCGGATCTGTGGATTGAGCATAATGGATCGGAGTCCGATCCATTATGCTCCCCAATCCGCAGATCTGATCCATCCTGCGGGGATCGTTGGCTTGCTTTACAACTTACCTTTTTGTGGAGCGGGTCCGGTGTCACCCCGTATAGGTTGCATGCCAACGATCTCCACAGATGGCTCGGATCTGTTTATTGGGGAGGATAATGGATCGGACTTCGATCCATTATGCTCAATTCGCAGATCCAATCCATCCTGCGGGGATCGTCAGCATGCAACCCGCTCCACGAAAAGGTAAGCTGTAAAGCAAGTCCGATCCATTATGCTCAATCCGCAGATCCGATCCATTCTGCAGGGATCGTCAGAGGGGGTGTCACCAAGTGTTATCGCACCGGGTGACACCAACCATAGGGACACCTCTGCTCCTTCCCGTTGCCATGCTACATTGCAGCCTATTGGGAAAAGGTGTCCTGCATTTTCTGTGAAGCCCAGCGTGGTCACATTCAGATAATTTGAATGGGATTCTTAACAACGCTGCAATGCAATGTGTATTGCAGGTTGCTTTATAGGTGGTTAGCATTTTAAGCAGCGGTTTTGTAATATGCTATAGTTACAAAACCTTAAAGGGGTGGGGGGAGTGGATGTCCAACCTCAATTCAACATTAGGAAGTTTCTTTTTTTTTTAAGTGTGTGTAAACCTTAACAATTAACTTTCTTTATTTGCTTCATTTTTGACTGTTTAAATATACAACTGAAATTATTTTGTTATGCTTGTTTTGAAAGTGTGAAAGGCCTAGGCAGCACGTGGAAGGGGTGTAGCTAGAAACCTCCAATGCTGGATTATGAAGACAAGAAAACAATTGCAATTTACCAAAAATATAGCAATAGCTGTACTGTTAAAGCATTGGTACACTGATCTAACAGGTTAGGTAGTTTGTGAGATTGAATGTGTAGAACAGAAGCCAACCACAGCTGTCGAAGTTGCCATGCCATACCATTTATTCTGTGGATCATCCTGGCTGAGGTGGCATATGTCTGCTGAAATTGTCCATGTTGGCTGATGTTAACTTACTTTACTGACAGAATTGTCCAGTTGTTACAAGATAAAAAACTCATACCAGCAACATTGTGTCAATATGATATTGTGCACGTGTGTGGTGATCATTCTAATTTACTTGTAATGAAGTAACAGCTGTCATTTAATCAAACCCATAGATAAAACGGGCAACTAATGCCTGGCAACAAAGCTAACAAAAGTGATGTCATTGTGGTTGTTCTAATGCGCAGACTACAGTTCACGTCTTATTACTTGATCTGAAGCAGATTGAACATGAATTCTTTCAGCGCCTTCTCCTTAACACAGACCAATGAAGCAAGTGTGTACACATTGTAATGACGGAAGAATGCCACTGTAGTGTCTAAAGCATTCCTGCCAAGTATGAATGATGCTTGATTTTATTTACTAAGGAGTGGTTGGCACATCCAACGTCACATCCATCCCTCTGTTATTTGTTCTTATCGCTTTCATCTGCCTATCACTAGAAAAGACATGCGATCATTTATAGAAATCTGCAAATATTTTAAGTTGTATGTTACACAACTGCATTCCGAAAATGGAAATTTAGGCTGACCATTGAAATGAGGGGCTGATGTTGACTCATGAGCTAACTAAAGTTTTTTTTTTTTGTTTTTAAGTGGTGCATAGGCATTCTTATTGGAACTGCCACACTTGCATGTTTATGCGCTGAGAACAGCTCCCTCCTCTCTGAACTATTCTGTAAGGAAATTCAAAGTGAAGGATCCAACTTCCAATCATTTGAGCCTGGAGTATCTTTCTTAACCGTGAGGATGACCATAGTTGTTGCCAAATTTTGCTGTGACCGTCATGTGGTTAGTGGTGTCACTAGGGTTGGTGTCACCTGGTGTGGAAAAACATGGTGGCACCCCCCACCCCAATAATTTTTGCAGACTGTGTTTGAGGTGTCATTGATTTGCACTGACATATACAGCAGATTACAAGGGCAATGCAACCGGAATACAGTGTGGGAGGCTGCATAGGAACATGGCTTTCGCGCACTGCATTCTAATGTGAAAGACCCTAAAGCTGTGAAGCAGTCCTATGCAATCCAGGATGGTGGAGTGGGAACTCTCTTAGGGCCTGTTCAAATTGGTAGGCTGTGCGGGAAACCTATGTTCCATGCACATTTTCCACATTGCATTCCAAATGCACTGTCCTTATGACCTGCAGCAGGTGTCAGTGCAAAGTTCAGGACACCCCAATTGTACAGTGGATATAAAATGTCTACACACCCCTGTTAAAATGTCAGGTTTCTCTGATGTAAAAAAAATTAGACAAAGATAAGTCATTTCAGAACTTTTTCCCCCTGTAATGTAACCTATAAACTGTACAACTCAGTTGAACAACAAACTGAAATCTTTTAGGTGGAGGGAAGTAAAAATAAAAAACTAAAATAATATGGTTGCATAAGTGTGCACACCCTTAAACTAATACTTTGTTGAAACACCTTTTGATTTGATTCCAGCACTCAGTCTTTTTGGATATGAGTCTATCAGCATGGCACATCTTGACTTGGCAATATTTGCCAACTCTTCCTTGCAAAAACACTCCAAATCTGTCAGGTTGCGAGGGCATCTCCTGTGCACAGCCCTCTTCAGATCACCCCACAGATTTTTGATCGGATTCAGGTCTGGGCTCTGACTGGGCCATTTCAAAACTTGAATCTTCTTCTGGTGAAGCCATTCCTTTGTTAATTTGGGTGTATGCTTTGGGTCGTTGTCATGCTGAAAGATGACGTTCCTCTTCATGTTCAGCTTTCTAGCAGAAGCCTGAAGGTTTTGTGCCAATATTGACTGGTATTTGGAACTGTTCATAATCCCCTCTACCTTGACTAAGGCCCCAGTTCCAGCTGAAGAACAGCCCCAAAGTATGCTGCCACCACCATGCTTCACTGTGAGTATGGTGTTCTTTTGGTGCTGTGCAGTGTTGTTTTTGCACCAAACATATCTTTTGGAATTATGGCCAAAAAGTTCAACCTTGGTTTCATCATTTCATAACACATTTTCCCACATGCTTTTGGTAGACTTCAGATGTGTTTTTGCAAAATTGAGCCGGGCTTGGATGTTGTCCTTCATAAGAAAAGACTTCCGTCTTGCCACTCTACTCCATAGCCCAGACATATGAAGAATACGGGAGATTGTTGTCACATGTACTACACAGCCAGTACTTGCCAGATATTCCTGCAGCTCCTTTAATGTTGCTGTAGGCCTCTTGGCAGCCTCCCAGACCAGTTTTCTTCTGGTCTTTTCTTTCATTTTTAGAGGGACGTCCAGTTCTTGGAAATGTCACTGTTGCGCCATATTTTCTCCACTTGATGACTGGTCTTCACTGTGTTGCTTGATATATCTAAAGCCTTGGAAATTCTTTTGTACCCCTCTCCTTTCTTTTGTACCCTTCTCCTGACTGACACCTTTTAACAATGAGATCCCTCTCTGACACGTGGAAGTTCTCTGTGGACCATGGCTTTTGCTGTAGGATGCGACTAAGAAAATGTCAGGAAAGATCTACTAGAACAGCTGAACTTTATTTGGGGTTAATCAGAGGCACTTTAAATGATGGCAGGTGTGTACTGACTCCTATTTAACATGATTGTGAATGTGATTGCTTAATTCTGAACACAGCTATATCCCCAGTTATAAGAGGGTGTGCACAATTATGCAACCTTATTATTTAAGTATTTTTATGTTTACTCCCCCCCCCCTTAAAGATTTAAGTTTGTTTTTCAATTGAGTTGTACAGTTTATAGGTCATATTAAAGGTGGAAAATGTTCTGAAATTATTTATCTTTGTCTCATTTTTTTTACATCACAGAAACCTGACATTTTAACAGGGGTGTGTAGACTTTTTATATCCATATACTAAAATATAATTTATATAGGTTGCAATTGCAGTGCATTTGCCCAAACCAGATCACATGGTACAGAAGTTCATGCAATCCAGTTGCAGTGCATTTCCAAAAGTAGTGCATGCACTACTTTTGGTGTGGTGAGGTGTGATTTCAGCCCATTTGAAATGAATGGGCGGAATTCGCATTGCACTGCACTGTACTACACTGCACTCCGATCACTTGTGAATCACACAGGAATGCATTCCTGTGCGATTCATAGTGTGAATGGGCTCTCAAGCTGTGAAAAATAAAGAACTCTGTTCAAAAAGAGCCTTCAACAAAAACTATAAGGCACTCACAAAAGGTGAAGCAATCATTCATTAAAACAAAACTGTGGGGAAGATGACACAGTGCATGCAATTACAGTTAGAATGGGGGGAGAGCCAGCTGGAGCAGACAGAGTGGGGATCTATCACCATTTGGAGCTGAGACGCTGAAGTCCTCATGCTACACCGGACGCTGTCAAACAAAGGTCTGCCTCCTGGATTGGCTCCTATGATGGACGGCACACTGGTCCAGTCCTGGGAAATCGGACCAGTGTGACATCTATCATAGGAGCCGGTCCAGGAGGACCTTGTTTGACAGTGGCTGGTGTTTCAGCTTCAGGCTGTCTGACAGCGGGAGATCCCCTCTCTGTTTGCTCCATCCGCCTCTCCTCCCCATTCAAACTGTGATCAGATGCACTGTGTCATCTTCCCTAAAGTTTTGATTAATTACTGATCGCTTGTTCACTGCTTCCACCAGCCCTGCATGTCTACAGAGGAAGTGGTGCAGATTTGCAGGGGCCATTAGAAAGGGGGGAGCAATTGGCCCAGTCTACCCCTGGTGTTACCCCCCCCCCCCACTTGGCAGGTGTCACCTGGGTGCGGTGTGCACCCCCATAGTGACCCCACTACATGTAGTGTCTATTGAAGTCTTTCACTGCATGTGCAGTAATAAGATTGTATACATACATACAATATAAGGCTGGTAGTATTTGTCACAAAATATGCCTTACATACATTTTACTGTACACCTGATGTTTGACATACTGATTATATTTCCATATTGCATATTTCTTTAACAGAAGTGTAACAATTCTCATAAGGTTTGCACTCCACCTATATACACTACAAGAGGAGTGAAGACTCCCTACTCTCCCTACTCTGGTTAAGTTCTTAAGATCAGGGTGATGGGTCAAAAAGAATGCCATCAAAACAATCAATCCCACTTTTTATAGATGAATTGACAGATGTAGATCCACAAAGACATCCCCAACCTTTAATACCCAGTTACAGTCCCAGGGTGCCTGATATATAAGTAATACAACTAGAGTACAGTAACGAATGATTGAGTTACTGTTGCCTTTCTATCATCTCGAACCAGTCTGTTCATTCTCCTCTGATCTCTGACATCAGCAAGGCATTTGTGTCCACACAACTGCCGCTCACTGGATATTTTCATTTTTTCAGACCATTGTCTGCAAGTCCTAGAGATGGTTGTGAGTGAAAATTCCAGCAGATCAGCAGTTTTTGAAATTCTCAGGCCAGCCGTCTGACACCAACCATGCCATGTTCAAAGTCACTTAAATCCCCTGTCTTCCCCATTCTGATACTCGGTTTGAACTTCAGAAAGCCATCTTTGCCATGTCTAGATGCCTAAATGCAACGAGTTGCTGCCATGTTATTGGCTGATTAGCAGTTTGTGTTACCAAGTATTTGAACAGGTGTACCGAATAAAGTGAACTGGAAAAAGTAGGTGCTGTGGAAAATGCTCTCAAACAAGCACCTTAGTACCGAATAAAGTGGCCAGTGAGTGTATTCTGGGTATGCTAAGAATGATTTATACGTATATAGGATATATGTGCTTATACGTACATAAAATTCTTGCCAGGGTTGCAATATACACATGTATACAAACGAATTACTGCACTCAAATGTAAAATTTTCTATTTTTATTTTATGGCTCTTCATCGTAGTATTACTGATCTTTATGCAGCCATATGCATTGTTCTATAGACAACAATGCACTATAAAAAAAGTAGTGTTTTTTTTCTTTCATGTGCAAGAAGTTGCTATTTCACTATAAGGACAAAACTGATATTTCTATGCACATTTATTTGGAGACGCCTATACAAGTATAAATGCAGAGTGCACAGGCCAACCCTTGGACTGGGATGTTCTTTGCACACAAGGGAATCCAGACACTGCAGCGGTCAGTCTTGTGTGAGGGCTGGTTAACATTGGGATTCCCACGCATTCCTATGCGGTGTATTTGATGGCCCATTAATGTAAATCCTTTGCAAAAGGCACTGGTGCATGCAAAATGTAATGCTTGTACTACTTTTAAAAGCACACTGCACCAAACCGCATGGTACTGAGATATCGTGATATTGTGCCGGCAAGCGCACTGTGTTTGCGATTTGCATTTGGGGTGCTATTGACTGGCACCCATGTACAGTTCACAAGAGCACCGCATCCGAGCGCCATGTGGCAACTGCACATGGAATGGATCTTTCCAAGACCGTGTTCTGGTGTGAACTGGCCCACATCGATATTGTTTACAGGACACACTACTTTTGAGATTACGTGATGCAGAAAGTTAAAGTGGTTTTAAAAGCAGATGGTTTTTTACCTTTATGCATTCTCTGCATGAAGGTAGAAAACCTTCTGATAGACACTAAACTTTTTTTTTTTTTCTTACATTTGTTTTTTAAAATTTTAAGTATACCATGACTCTGTTTATTTTTTTGTTGTCGGTTTAAAAAGTCTTTTACGGTTGTGCTCAGGCTTCTTTTTTTTTGTAAAGAAACGGTAAACCTTGATACTCCTGTGCTTAGGGATGGACTCTGTATGGATAGGACCACATCACAAATTTCTTGAGATATGCACACCTTGCTGCCCTCAAATGACCGGGGAAGTCCAAATATACTGAGTAAAGAAAAAACAAACAGAGGGCGCACCGGCCTAGTGCATTAGCTTAAAAAATGTATTTATTAAATGATAAAGGTAGGTATTGTACTCACAAAATGACAATAGAGTCAAAGGCACATCATGAAAGAACAGCTCTGTCCAATCCGCACTACGTGTCTGTCCGTAATAGGAACTCTGGACCTCCAACAGTCTGACGCGTTTTGAGGACTTGCCTCTTCCTCAGAGCCAGCAGTTGGCTCTGAGGTAGAGGCAAGTCCTCGAAACGCATAAGTAATGCACTAGGCCGGTGCGCTCTCTGTTTGTTTTTCTCTTCTTTTTTTTTTTTTGTCCTGGGTATCCTTCACTGATGCATCTCACAGTTACTAGTGTGGAGCGAGCAGTGCCTTTAGTTTTGGTCATGTGCTTTGCTAAAGTTTATGTATAGTTCCCATACACAAAGGGGGCATGGAGAACAAACGTAGCCATCTTAGAACAGGATGTCTGGGAATACCACAAAAAAAGCTTGCATTTAAGAGATGAAACAAAGGAAAATAAAAATCGAAGGTATGTTCTAGTTATATTTATACATATTGCATTTATTTTAGGGGCAGGTTATCAGCACATCTCCTCCAGTATTTATAGCAAAATCATTTTATCATTAAATGCAGACTTTAATCCATGTCCTAGGTTAATCCATGTGAAAGCTTATGAATATTTAAACCTGAACTACACTTCGTTTTCTTTAATAGTTTTCTTTAATATTCCCAGTGGTTAATCTTAAAGACACATTAAAGTTATAATTTAAAAAAATGTTAGCATTGAAATCAACACATGGAACACTGCTTCACTGCCCAGAACCTCTGATCTTGTTATCCTGGCTTTATTTTTATGCATCAGCCCCCTAAATTTCCAAAACTATCCTGTTGTCAATAGTCTTTTAGTCTATTAAAAAGTGACTGTAGCCCCACTCCACACCCCGATTTCTCTTTTACTGCAATTTTCTTTCTTCCTGCAGTACATCATATCCCAAACCAACTGTCCTCACTCCCCAACAGTCCTCATGGCTCTCTTCACTGGCTGCCTAGCCCAGAAGAAGCTCACGTTTATCGATTGCTACCAACCGATTAACCTCGGTAGTAAACTCCACCAACATAGATGTTTAAAATGCCCCCCCCCCCCCCCGCAGTGCTATGCAATTATGTGCCACCACATACTAGCTCATTATGGCAGGCCTACCTGTCAAATGCAGTCCTTCAGAACTGTGCTGTAACTGCACCCCTGGTCCTCCTTTCGGGTGGCATGGGTGCCGTAAATGTGATCTGAGCTGCATATGTGCAGCTCAGATCACATTACTGCCTATAGGCAGGGGGAAGCATTTATGACAGAAGAGACCACTAGGGCCTGTAAGCGTTTTTTTTATAAAATTAACTTCAATACCATATTAAGTGTGGTAGTGACGGCGTGGGGCATTGTGTTTTGAATAAATGGTTTTGTATAAAAGGTAAGCACAGTAAATATCCTGACTTCATAATTGAAGGGTTTTAGAACAGTGTTAGGGCTCATTTACACGTGTTTGATTTTAACACACATTAAAACGCCTACCATTTCAGCATGCATTTCTTATGTGTTTTTGATGCTTCCGGGATGCTTTTTTGAATCTATAATGAAGCTTGGTAAATGCCCTGTTTGTGTTGATTTTCTATTTGTTGTAAAGGAGCTCAGTAGTACCCCCGAGCCAGTATTGCACCCCAGCTCATTAATAACCCCGTTGAGCAGATCCCCAGATCATTAGTACCCCCACTCAGAAGATCCCCAGTTCATTATTGCCCTCATTCAGCAGATCCCTGGCTCAGTAGTACCCACAGCTCTTCTGATCTCCCACTCAGTAGTACTCCCAGCTCTGCTGGACCTCCGCTCCATAGTACCCTCCAGCTCTTCTGATCCCCCACTCAAGTAGTGCCCAACTCTGCTGATCCCCCACTTAGTATTAATCTCCAGCTCTGCTGATCCCCCACTTATTAGTAACCCCCAGCTCTGCTGATCCCCCACTCAGTAGTAACCCCTAGCTCTGAAGATCCTCTGGTTTGCTGATCCTCCTCCCTGCAGTCTCTGCTCACTTCCTGCTATATTGATCCCATGCTTCTCACCACATGTGATAGCTGCTAATTTCTCCTGCTCTGGTCCCCCAGCTCTGCTGATCCTCCGGTGCTAAATCCTCTCTCTCCGGTCCCCACTTACCTTCCACTTTAGCATTGCCATGTTGCGCACTATGTGTGCTGTCTGCTAGTTGCGCCACTCCAGTCTGGACCCTACTCACTTTCCTGCTGCTCCACACTAGATGTGACGTCTGCACCAGATACTCAAAATTTACTGTATACACATCAACTGGAAGTGACTACTGATGATGTCTTTCTGGATTGCTTGTTGATTTCCCAGTGTATCCTGGCATATCTCATACCTCCAAAGCGAAACTAACTGAATAAATGCCTCTCAAATACTGCTGGTGCTGTTAGCAAGCGTTGTGATAGACTTCTATAGAGGCTTTAGAGATCCTTGGAAGCACCAAGAAAGGGACATGGGGTATAATTTTTGAAGCAAAGCAAACGCAACAGTGTGAGAAGGACTGTACGGTAAACATTTTATTTCCTGAGAGTTTCTGTGGCAGTCAGAGTGCTTTAAAATAATGTGTCACATGCCACATTTTGAAGCAAGTGTAAAGGAGCCCTTTTTTATTCAGTGACTGATTTTTACTTTTCTGTACTATTAAAGACTGAATAATAACAACTACAATCTTATGTTGCACATGTTGCATAATTCATAAAAAGTACAAGGATGCTTCCAATATTGATTTGTGTTGCCTATCAGAAATTTTCTGTTACCATCTGTAAACCTGAAAAATAAAAAATAGTTTATGTAAAATTCAGCGTAACAAAATTCACATTATCTAAAGTTTTTATTGTAATGGTAATTTAATTATCTTTTGCACCTGTTGGTAAGTAATGAGTTTTTTTTTTCTGTGACTGTTCTTGTGACAAGCTGGTAGATAGCTGTATAGTATGGAAAATCATCATTAGAAATTTTTTCCATCTTTTTTATGAAGCTTTTTTTCATACAGAGAACAGAAACGGATCACAAAAAACAGTGTGATTACTCAGATAAAATGTATAAGAGTAATGGTATGCTAGGTTTCTTGCATAGACTGTAAACAGTATACTCAAACAGGTGACACACATAAACACTAGGGGACATAAGGAGGGTGTTGATCTCTGTTTAAAGGAAGAAAACATGTTGTATACTTTCAACAACTGCATGTCGGCCTACATCACAAGGTCATAACATGACTGGTGACCAGCCATGTTATAGCCCTTCGAAGTGGGCCAACCCATAGTTATTTCAGAAGGTATATAACATGTTTTCTTTCTCATTTATTGGATGATAACACAGGATTCAGAGACTGTTGTTTTATACTGCTACCTAGAGGAGGATATTGATACTGGCAGTGTCTAGCCTGGTATATATTTCCACTCCCAGCATGCCTTCATTTTGCTTGCGTTCTAGACAAATGGATGTCTTTTATATCTGTTGAGAAAACTTTAACCATGTTTACTAGTCATTTTTCCTGCTTTGAAGATATTTTTTGTTCAATCAAGATTTCGTTACATGCCGATTGTGCAGCTATACAGATTGGCATAGCCTGAGCAATAGCTTTGGAGGCCGTACAGCACTGGACTGTACGATTGTAGGCTTGCCTGAAATTAAAGATTTCTGTATTGTGGCACTTTCCAGAAATGAGTGTACTGTGTTGGCTAGCCACAGAGCTCTTTCTGGGTCCAGAGCCATTGAACAGCCTTTTGGGGTGACCATTTCTCTAAAGACCCAGTGAGGAGCTCTGCCTACTTGTGAGTAGGCAGAACACCTCATTAATCGGACTGTTGGATATCAGTATTACCCTTATTTTTCTGTTGGTTTACCATGGAAAGGGTTAGCAGGGCAGAGCACTGTGTCAATAGGTAGAGTGTCGCTCTCTAGTATCTGCTATTTAGCATGAGGTAGCATCTTTTTGCCACTGTTCCTAATTGCAAGAGGCGCATTGTTTTTCCTCGATTGGACTTCCTACCTGTCTACCTATACAGACCTGGTCACCTCTGACCATATGAACCTCTTCTGCTACCAGCAGCCAATTCATGAGTATGCAAGATTTAGCCTTCTATTGTGAGCTACAATTTCCCTGCTATGCAGCGTGACATGTCAGATCCCAGACATATGTCCCGAAACGTTGCTGTATCAGGTCCCCCCAGTCCATGATCCACTAACAATGGTCCAGTTCATGGACCAAACTGCAACCTTGATTGCTGAACCTGTAAGTGGCTGTAAGTGTAATGCAAGCCTTCTCTTGCAGAATCATTATTTGATCTGCTTGCAGCCTCTGAGCCTGTTATGGATGCTTTACTTGATGAGGAGTCTCAGAAATCCTTAATGTATGATGTTTCCCCTGAGGAGTGCCATACTGCTGCCATTGCTTACAGAGAAACCATCTCAACTCTCACTGACACGGTGCACATCAACTTAAAAAGGAAGAACAGACTGTAGCTTTTACTAGTGCTGCTTCTTGTCTAGGATCCTGTTTGAGGTCCGAAGACTACTAAAACCTTTTAGGTGCAACTGCTAGTCCCAGGTGTCCTTTTATGAGGACTAAGAGACTCCTGATAAACTGTTCATACCTTTAAAACATTTCCTAGCCTTATATCTGTTTGAGGAGTCTTTTATTAGGCCCCATTCGCACGTGCGAATAGGGCCATGTGCAGTCATACAAGGTGTAACAATTTAATTCTCAGAATGCTCACAGCATAGCACTATGATGGTTTGCACTCGAGTGTGTTCGGACAAGTTCTAATTTGCACTAGCCTGGGTTGCAGACCAATTGACTCTATGGAGTAGTAAAAGAAATAACGTGTGCTGTGCTGTTGGTGGAAAATGAGTGACAGGAATTAACATCTAATTTTGTGTGAAACTTGGCGAAAGTGTGAGTGAAACTTTAGCTCTGTTACAAAAGATTTATGGTGAATATCCCATGAAGAACTCACGTATTTTTGAATTGCAAAGGTAGTTAAAGGAGGGATGGAAGAAAAGTGGGCAGCCGAAAAATGCAAAGGACAGATGCAAATATGGACAGAGTATAAACCTTCATACAGTCAGATCGAAGATTAAGCATGCGAATGATGACAGAAGAATTGAACATGAACAGGGATTAAATGTGGCAGATTCTAATGGAGGATATGAGAATGAGATATATTTCTATAAAGATGAATGAATCTTGACAGAAGATCAGAAAGAATGCTGTCTTCAAATTCTATCTGATATTTTGTAGTATGCAGAGGTGTTTGATATTTTTTTTTTCTACAGTCTATTCTGGGAATTAAATTGTCCTTATTTCTTTATTGTACATCACGGGACACAGTGCAGAACGTAATAATGACTATGTGGGTTATATGCCACCTATAGATGAATGGACATTGGCCAACCAATCAAAAAGGAAGTCCTCCCCCATATAACCCCTCCTACACAGGAAGTTTTTTTCGCCAGTGTCTGTAAGGTGGATTTTTACTGAACATGTGCTGCATGTTCTCTGTGAAGCATACAGGGAGGTCTGGAACAATTCTACGGAGAGTAAGGGGCCTCAATTTGATCCATTTGAAAAGCTGTTAGCCAAAATGGATGGTACCCGAGCTGGAGAAGAATCCTTGTGGTTTTATCTGTAATGCAGCTTTACGGCTCTGGACCCTGCGTTTTCAGAACCCTGTGCCATTTGGTCTGACAAATGCGCTTCTGACAGGGTGCTATATGGGTCCAAGGAGGTGGCCTCCATTTAAAAAGGGGGACTGAGCCTTTGAAGGTCTTTAGGACAAGGCCCGCCATGATGGGTGAAGATTGGACCCTGACTAAAAGTTCAGGGGTATGCGGTGGCATTGGCAAGTGTTTATTTATATATATATATATATATATATATATGTCTTGGGATGCCTGGGAAGACCACCAGGGAGAGTACTTCTTTTTTTTACCTGCACTTGCCTGTGCTACCTATTTTTGGCCACTTGAGGGAGTCTATTGCAGTGGAGACCACGTGGGGACATCAGCGGGGAGACACTATTTAGGCAAAGGTGTTTCTGCCTCCAGGAAGGGGTCGCTCCCTGAGAGATCAGGTTCAGAGATTGAGGAGCAGGAAGTATCCTTCCATTTGTCTCTGCATAAGGTTAATGGGGAAGATGGTATCCTCATTCAAGGTAGTACTTTATGCGCAGTTTCACTCAAAGCCTTTGCAGAAGAATATTCTGTCGGCATGGAACAAAAAGATTCCAGTGCAGGATTACCGCATGTCTTTGTACCCTTGTGTGATCTATGCCACCTGTGATTTGGAAGCTGGTAACAACTCATGCCAGCCTCTCAGGTCGGGGGGCTGTTCTAGAAGGGACCACAGTCCAGGGGACATGGTCACCGCAGGAAAAGATCTTTCCCATCAATATCCTGGAGTTCGGGTGGTGCAGCTTGCCCTGAGATATTGAACGACCAGGCTTCACTCAGGGTCTAGTCTGACAGTGCTACAGTAGCGGTATGCATCAACCACCAAGGTGGCACCAAGAGTCGGAGGGCTCAGGAGGAGGTAGATCACATTCTGGCTTTTGCAGAGAAGGGCATGTTCCAGTTCTGTCATCAGTATTCATTCCAGGGACAGAGAATTGGCAGGCGGACTACCTCAGTTGTTTTTCATGGGAATGGGCTCTGCATCGTGAGGTACTCTCGGCAATCTGCCAGCATTGGGGGGGTATCCGGACATAGCTCTATTGGCATCCAGGTTCAACAGCAAGGTAGACAAATTTGTGTCCAGGATGCGGGATTCTCTTGCGATGGGAGTATTGGTGATACCGTGGGAAAAATTTGCCCTAATCTATGCCTTCTCCTGATTCAGATGCTCCCGCGGCTATTATGCAGGATTCAAGGCAAGGTGATTCTGGTGATAATCGTGGCACCAGCCTGGTCCAGGAGGGGTTGGTACGCGGACATTGTCAGTCTAGCAGTGGGCGATCCATGGCATCTGCCAGATCAGTCAGACCTGCTGTCTCAGGGGCTTATATTGCACCCAGCATTACGGTTGCTGAATTTGACGGCATGGCTGTTGAGACCCAAATCTTGAAGGATAGGGGAGTGTCAGACTTGGTTATCCACACAATGTTGAATGTTTGGTAGCTGGTTTCTAGGAACATTTATTATAGAACTTGGAAGGCATATATTTCTTGGTGTGAAGGTCGAAATTGGCACCCCCGGAAATATTTGATTGGGAGAATTATGTCTTTTTTCCAATCAGGAGTAGAAAAGAAGTTGGCAATTGGTACTATTAAGGGTCAGGTTTCAGCCTTGGCTGTTTTCTTCCAAAGACTTCTTGCTTCTCTCACTTTGGTTCTTACTTTTTTTTTACAGGGAGTGATGCGGACTGTTTCTCCTGTCAGAGAGCCCCTGTGTCCTTGGGGCTTGAATTTGGTCTTGGCAGTTTTACAGAAACCGCCATTTGACACTAACAGGGAAATTCAGTTCTGCTAATTCCAAAAGTTCTGTTTTTGGTGGCAATCACCTCTGCAAGAAGGGCATCAGAGCTGGCAGCTCTTGTAGGGAACCATTTTTGGTTTTAAATCAGGATAAGGTGGTGTTACAGCCTCATCTGTCCTTTTTGCCAAAGGTGGTTTCTAGTTTTCATTTCAATCAAGACATTGTTCTGCTTTCATTCTTTCTTAGGCCTCAGTCAGCAAAAGAAAGCTCTTCGCATGCTTGAATGCGGTTCAAGCAATAAGGGTCTTTTTTGAGAATGACGACGCAGATTAGAAAGACAGAAGTCCTCCTTATCAACCGATGATATCATTGGTTGTTAGGAACAATGTTGTTATATAGGTAGCCAATTTTTAAGGTGAGTATACCACATACCTATCCTGGCTAAGTATAGGACCTTATATTATTTATCAATGTCTGGGATGCCTATACCCCAATCTGATTTGTGCAGGGTCAGTAGAGAGAAGTTCAGCCGAGATATGCTGGTTTGTCCCATATGTAAGAGCTTAGCATAGAATGCAAATGACTAAAGTACACTCGGGGAATATGTATAGGAAGTGTCTGGATAAGGTAAAGGAGCCAAGGGACAATGGTCATTTTGAATGCATTGCATCTCCCGAAGCAGGTCAACGCAATTGATTGCCAGTTGTGCATGTGAGTTCTGATTTTTCCTAATAAAGGGCAAAAATTGGCATCATAAAGATCAGAGAGGGGTAAGTTTGACTCTTAGGTATTTAACATGCGACTGAGCCCACTGAAAGGGATACTTTTCCTTCAGCTTCTGGACCAAGTCTCTGGGAGGAAGATATTCAGGGTTTTGGTCTTACTATAGTTGACTTTGAAATTGGACAGAAAAGATACAGAAGGGCAGGGAGGGCCGAACCAGGGTTAGAGATAAGAGACAGGATTTGTTGGCATGGTGCATAACTTTTCAAAGGCATTTGACAGGAGTCTCATAGGCAAATTGTCACTTCCTGATTGTCTGTTTTAACTCTTGAAAGTCTGCAGCATTGTAACACAACCGCTTGCACTATAAAAGGTTCTGAGGTGGTTGCAGCTCAGCCTCATTCACTTGAAGGGGTCATGTTTGGTGGCAGTACTGCTTGCCGAACGTAACCTGTGGTATAATTTTTCCACACTGCGGCAATGTATATTAATATAGCTTATGGCCATGTTAACTTGTGGCTGGGGGGTAAGGGGGGTCAGTAAACACGTGGCTCAACCATTTACTTTTATCACCACCCATGTAAACAAAGCCTGAGTAAATTAGCCTGATTATGCGAGACTGCTAGAAATCCTTGTTGTTACATCACCTTTTACATCATCACAGCAAGATCAATTCTAAAAGTTTAAAGGAAAAGGGAATGAGCAGCACAGAAAAAGGTAAGATAGCGTAAAATCAATAAACCAAACCTGTATCTACCAGAAGACAGTCTAAAAAATACTTTTCCTTCATTTGCCTGAGGGGACTCTGAGGGCTGCAGGTTGGGCACCAGGGGTTTTAAACTATTTATTCCATAAAGGTATGACTGCGTAAAATGCTATTGTATATTTTATTAAGTTTATTTGTTCATTACTATGATTTTGTGAAATATCAGGTCCCATTTTAGGAGACATTCATTCAGGGAAAATGCCTTAGGGTTCACAACTGTTTTTCTGTACATGCTGCTAGTAAGATTGTAAAATTTCAGCATCCGCTACCTCTGTGTTACAAGAGCATAAAATATTAAAAGTGCATGCTGTACTCGCTGCCCCTAAGCAGCAGTAACATGCTTGGCTGCACAAATATTTGCCTAATCTGAATAACAGTTCTCTTGATAATATTCTGCTGTTAATTAAATTGCAATCATAACAACTCACTGTAAGCTTTACTAATTCTAGATGCTTCCGCTCCATGCACATTATATTAAAATCACATTAAATCATTTAGTACCAATCTAATGCAAATCCTTTATCCTAGAGTGGCATAAAAGGGAACCAACTGTTCACTTGGCTGTTATTGGACCAATGGTAAGTACAGCTTTAGACTTTTCTAGAGAATTACTAATCTGGGATTTAAATGCATATATTTTAATATGATTTTATTGTTTTTACTGGTAGTAATTTTTTTCTTTGTATTGATTCTGCGGTGGGTTTTTTTTATACGTTTGGCTGTTTTTATTACTTTTTTTGCTAGGTCAGAGACTGGCTTATATTCAAATACAGCCCCAGAAATTCCACTTGCGAGCTCCTCAACACACTTGTCATAGGAAACATGTTTCCTATATATTTATATATATGAGTTTTACTGCCCCCTCATTTCTTCTGATCACCTCCTGGAGGACCTGGTACTTGAGCAATCTCATTACATCATCAGAGAAAATAAAAAGCAGTTTGTGATGCTAGATTGATGCTAATGAAACTAAGGTTTACCTAAGCACAGTAAAATCCAACATGGTGCATGCATCATGTGGACAAGTCATCAGATAATAAGGATAAAAGTAGTTTTAACAAGTTATGGAATCACAGTTGCAGTAAGTTCAGTTTTGAGAAAAAGGTTGCAGCTACCTAGTTTGTATGTAGTGTGTGAGTATAAATTCATAGACAGAATGTTCCCTCAGACAAATGTGAGTCAAAAAATGTTTAACTAACAGGATTTATTCTGTATAAAATGCTAAGCCATGAATATCTGTTGGCACAGCTGAAGGGAATATTGGAGATCATCCAGGACAATTATCTACATAAACATCCCCTACCTTAAAATTGTTGGCCCTGTTACCTTACGAGAATGACTTGGCTGGAGAGTCCATCGAACCTTTGGTTGCAGGTCATAGAGTGGGGTCTTATTGTAGAAAAGCATTTTTGTAATTCAATAAAAATGATTACTTCAGCAGTTTGCTCTAAACTGTTGTAGGAAATGTTTCTCTTCACTTTCTCATTATGAAAACCTGGCGGCAGCTACATTTTCCTTTCTAGTTTTGGTCAGCGTTGAGGTTTAGAATCTCTTTCAGACTTCAGATAGTATTCTTTACAGAGTTATTTCCTATCAGTCCTTAGATGTTCCAGGAAGTTAGGGGGACTCTTTCCAACATGTGTATTTCTTTTCAATCCCTAGTACAGGGTTTCTCAATCAAAAGTTGTCAGGGGTTCCTTGAGCAGTGACCAATTTTTGCCTCTTAGATAAGTTCCCACTGACACCAATTATCTTTTTAGCTATCTGTAAGGGGGTAATCCTTCCCAATGACCACAAATATACGGAGCATTCTTCCCACTGACCATTACACTAATGCATCATGAGTTATTATGTAGTAATCTTTAGCAGGGGTTCCCTGAGACCCAAAACTTATTTCAAGGGTTCCTTTGTGTTGAGAAAGTCTGCCCTAGTAGGTCACAGGGAAGTAAGGGGAACTTTTTCCAACATGGAATTTTCCTCTTGTTCTCAGCTGGTTATAGAAAATGGGGAATATTTCCAACAGGAATAATTCCTCTTTGGCCCTGGGTGGTTGCAGGAAGTGAGGGAGACTTTTTCCAGCACTCCCTAGATCCCTGCTGCGCTCCGGACCTTAGTTTCAGTCTGAAGCACAAAGGGGCTACACACACTGAATGCCAGTGCCTTCGGGACATCGGCCCATGTGAAACTGCTAGGACTCAGACAGCTGTTTACTGAGTGTTCACTGACAACTGCATATGTGTAAAAGTACCAGCTTGTTATACAGGAGCAATGCCAAATTGGAACTTTGCAGCATTTATCTGCCCCCTACACACATCTTTCTGCTGTCCATTTACATCTGTGGCCAACTGCTCCCCCGACTGCTTGCGTTCTGACAGCAGAAAGATGCATGTATGGGGTGGGGAAAGCATACCGGGCAAAGTCTCGATCTGACAGCGATCCTATATTAACAAGCTGGTCGCTGTCTTGGTTTTCCTTCCTCAAGTGAAACTCTTACAGTCATGGCCAGTCTTCCCCAAGTTAGAAAACTCCAGCCGTGGCCATCTATCCTGTCAGACTGATCTAGTCCTGGCCATCTACCCTGCCATCAGACCACTCCTCCCTAACTAACACATCTGCAGCTTCCAGGGATCACTGGTATGAATGGCTTTGTTTATATTCTGATCCATTCATAATGTGTGAATGTGTTTTAAGGTGAACAAAGCCATTCATGTGAGTATAAGGAAGTGAATTGAGGATAATTATGACTCACCATTGTACTCAATTCAGAGATCAGTATTATGAAAAATCCAAACAAAAATGAATTAGTTGTGGCTCAGTTTTACTGCTCCCTGACTGCCCGCCTGAACACTAATATATGCCTGCTCATGGCTATGACAAGATCTAAACAGCTGTGACATGTTGGAACCACACTGCAGTGCTCGCAATTGTGGCATGATAGTACAGCAATGGCGGGTTAAATCAAGTGCTGAGGAGGCAACATATCCAAGGGTGGATCATTTTTCAGCAGAGCAGCAGTGCCTGGCGCATTTGTAAACAAGTCCTTAATAATAAAGATCTATGATTAAAGTGATACTAATGCGAAAAACTCTTTTTTACTTCAATGCATTTCTTGCATTAAGGTAAAAAAATGTTTTCTATTTCTCTGCTCTCCCCCCCTTTTCCCTGTGTAAAGTCAAATAGAGGGGAGAATAGATCCAACCCTGTGTATGGCTGCATCTCTTCTCTCTTCTCTTTCTCTGCACACAGCACTTGAGCAGAAGCAGGAGCCATTGGCTCCTGCTACTATCCAATAAATACAGTGAGGAGGAAGTGAGAGTTGGGGCTAAGTCCCACTGTGTAATTCTATGGATCACGGCTCCATAGACACACAGCTCGGGAGCACGCAGACACTGTGTGCCCCCATAGCAAACGGCTTGCTATGGGGACACTAAGAAGAGGAGGAGCTAAGATCGCTGGTGGGGGACACGAGAAGAGGAGGATCGGGCCACTTTGTGTGATACCACTGCACAGAGCAGGTGAGTATAACATATTTGTTATTTTATTTAACCCCTTGCCTACCGGCACTTTCACCCCCTTCCTCCCCAATTTTCAGCTTTCAGCGCACTTTGAATGACAATTGCGCGGTAATGCAACACTGTACCCATATTACATTTTTATAATTTTTTTGAGACAGATAGAGCTTTCTTTTGGTGGTGTTTAATCACCACTTGGTTTTTTTGTTTTTTGATAAACCAAAACAACTGAAAATTTTGAAAAAAAAGTTTTTTTTCTTAGTTTCTGCTATAAAATTTTGTAAATGAGTAATTTTTCTCCTTCACTGATGTATGCTTATGAGGCTGCAGTGATGGGCACTGATAGGCTGCACTGATGGGCACTGATAGGCGGCACTGATGGGCATTGACAGGCATCACTGGTGGGCTATCACAGACATCACTGACGGGCACTGATAGGCAGCACTGACTGGCACTGTTAGGTGGCATTGACTGGAACTGATAGGAGACACTGGCAGCATTCATAGGTGGCACTGACTGGCATTCAAAGGTGGCAATGACTGGCACTGATAGGTGGCACTGAAAGGCAGCTCAGATGGGCACTGATATGTGGCATTGATGTGCACTGGTAGGCACTGATATGTAGCATTGATGTGCACTGATGGGCACTGACAGGTGGCATTGATGGACATTGACAGGTGGCACTGATGGGGCTACACTGATCATCAGGGCACTGATGATCAGTGTAGATGTCCCCTCTGAGGAATACCGCTTACTGGCTCTCCTCTCCTCACAAGCTGTCAGCGTGAGAGCTTGTGAGGAGAGAAATGCCGATAACCAGCATTTCCTTATTTACATGTGATCAGCTGTGACTGGACACAGATGATCACATGACGGAGCTGAAGTCATCGGCTCTTCCCGTTGATCGGTGATTCGCTGTGTCCCAGGGGCATAGCGCGCTACTGATCGTCATACTGCATGCCCCCAGGGGCGTGCATGTACGGTTAGATTTGGAGGACATCATATGATGTCCTCCCAGAATGAGAGAACCGCCTTGCTCCTGTCATTTCCTTAAATGGCGGGCGGTGGTTTAAACATTTTTTTTTTAGTTTAGTAACACTTTAAGCCTGCGAGAGGGGTGAAATGTTTTTGAGATGGTGACAACATGTGTTGTCCATTTGAATAAAGTAAGACAGAAGAAAATAAGATCATTGTTGTGCGGCCTCTATGTTTCCTGTACACGGAGCGAGGACAAACTCCCAGGATCATCACCCAGATTACCTGAAGCTGAGGGGATTATGGAGATCAGAGTAGAAGATGGCTTCCAGAACTGTACTTGCAAACCCAATAAAGTTTGGGATGGAGCTATACTTAAAGCAGAACTTCACTCTCAATCAACATTAACTATTTTTAATCTTTATGCTGCTAGCAGTTGTAAATAGATAGAAAAGTAGATCATATTTACTTGTTTTAAATTTTGTTTGACATTTCTTCAATTACCTCCTGGTGTGCAGACCTAGGCAAATGATTTCATAGATCCCAGGAGTCTTCAGGAGGGGAGGAGGGGGTTCTCAGCTAAGTACACCCTGCTGTCTGTGTGCCTGAGCTAAGGGCAGACGGATTCTATGAGGTAAATGTTACATGATTCATCTGCCCTTACCCAAGATGGCTATGGCCAGAAATGCAAGGGGGTGCTTTTCAAAGTGATTTATCAGCAGAATAAAGCATGGTGACATGGATGGATGGGGGAGTTTGCTTTAAATGTTATAAATGAATTAAATAGTTTTTTTGGTTTGTGGTGCTCAGATGCAGTGTGGTTCCGCTTTACGTGTTACTGCATTCTTCTTGCATCAAGAACAGAAAATAGAATTATGATTTCTTTATTATGTGGTTTGATACATTATGTATAACTTAATTTATTCCCGTATTTTGTTATAAGATAAAGGATATCCTGTGTTCTGTGTACATTTTCTTCTGCTCTGCTGCACAAAAACATTTGTATGTCAAGCAGAGTGGAAGACAAATGTGCAAACAGCACTGACACAACTTTTGATTTGAATAATATGCTTTCCTTCACAAATAATCATAGTAGATATGTTGTATGTTAAATATTAAATATCACAAAAAATATGCTGAATGCAATTTTCATTTTATTTGGGAGAGCATATTATTAAAATCAAATATTATACTGGTCATTGTAGTGGAATAAATGAAATTCATGCAGAACCTGTTTATCTATATGCTGGCTTTTGAATACAAAAAACATGACCTTTATCATGGCACAAATACAGATATACTATGACAGAAATAGTGTTTACTACAACTTTAGCCTGCTGGGAGTTTTCAGGCTCTCCCTCTATATTACATACACTGCAAGGTGTTTATCAGTTCTGCAGTATCTGACCTGCTCCAGGTTCCAGTCTCCAAGGTTAAAGGGTATGTAAACTCCAACAATAAACCTCTCTGCTTTAGTCTGTTAAATAAACCATTGAAAGTGTTTTGGTAAATCTGTTCAATAAATATAAAAAAATACTTCTGCTGAATCTGGCAGGTGTTTTGTGAGCTGATAAATGCGCTCTTTGTTGCGGTCTTGTCAATTACATTGTGATCTTTGATGACTACAGAACCCTCCCTTTTATGTTATAGAGAAGAGGAGAGCGGTAGATGTTCTGTAGGAGGAGGAAAAACCAAATGTTTTGGGGATGTAACAACCCCCTTTCTCAACAACATTTTACCTCTTTCTTTTTACCAGTGTCTGGTTCAGCTATCCTTTTCATGATTCTATTCTGGGTACCGGATTCCTGTATATATTTCTGAACATCAGCTGCTATATGATTTAGATCAGGAGTCTCCAAACTCTCTAAACTATGGGCCAGTTTAATATCCTTCAGACTTTAGAGGGGGCCAGACTGTGGCCAGTGAAAGTAGAAAATGTCCTGGCATCAGTAACAATGCCCCATCATTGGTGTCCATTAGAGGAATAGTGCCCCAAGATTAGTGTTAGTGGGCAGAATAGTGTCCCATCATTGGTGTCATTGGGAGGAATAGTGCTCCATCGTTGGTGTCAGTGGGAGGAATAGTGCTCCATCGTTGGTGTCAGTGGGAGGAATAGTGCTCCATCGTTGGTGTCAGTGGGAGGAATAGTGCCCCATCGTTGGTGTCAGTGGGAGGAATAGTGCTCCATCATTGGTATCAGTGGGAGGAATAGTGCCCCATCATTGGTATCAGTGGCAGGAATAGTGCCCCATCATTGGTGTCAGTGGGAGGAATAGTGCCCCATCATTGGTATCAGTGGGAGGAATAGTGCCCCATCATTGGTATCAGTGGGAGGAATAGTGCCCCATCATTGGTATCAGTGGCAGGAATAGTGCCCCATCATTAGTATCAGTGGGAGGAATAGTGCTCCATCGTTGGTGTCAGTGGATGGAATAGTGCTCCATCATTGGTGTCAGTGGGAGGAATAGTGCTCCATCGTTGGTGTCAGTGGATGGAATAGTGCCCCATTGTTGGTGTCATTGGGAGGAATTATGCCCCTTTGTTGGTGTCAGTGGCTGGAATTATGCCCCATTGTTGGTGTCAGTGGTAGAAACTATGACCCACTGTTAAAATGTTACTAAACCCACAACAGTAAAATCAGTCTGTATATGCAGTAAAGCATGTCTGTTATACTCACTGTGGAACTTGAGGGGTTATTCCTCTGCATTGGGTAAAAAGGATGTTTGAACCTTTTTTCTCTGATATTCCCCTTCTTCCACATTCCCCATTTCATCTCCTAATAGAACACAGCCTTGTGGACACTCTGCACATGCTCAGTTTGGTGTGTACTGCTAGAGAGTTTTTTCTTTGGCTTCAGAGGGTGCATGTGATCAGCCCAGGGAAAATCAGCGCTGTTCAGACAGAGGGTCAGGGGTTATGCAATCTCATAGGGCAGTGAGAGGAGAATGAAAACTCCTCCTACAAGCTTTAACAGTGCTCAACTGGACACTGATAGAAGTCACAAGACTGCTCTAACTGCTGATGAGAAAAGGTATTTAGCCATTTATATTTACTAAAATAATACCATTTCCATGTTCTGTGTACTGTGGGAGACCAGATATAGTGAATGCAGGGTCATGGGTTTAGTAACATTTTAATGTCAGTGGAAGGAATAGTACCCCAAGGGCCAGATAAAGGTAAGCAAAGGGCCTCATGCCGCATCCAACACTCAGACCACAGTTTTGAGACCACTGATTTAGGTGGTGCTAATTGTAACCCAAAAAGACAAACTTAGGTGCCGCTTAGGTAGGGAGGTGAAGTCCAAACTAGGCAGCTGTGAGTGCTGGCAGGTATAGGGAGCTTGTTCTAGCTCCAAACTGCAGAAATATCAGAAAGAAAGATCCATGAGCCGCACATCAAAGACAGACCCATGTGCATGAGGTGAGGTGAATGGCAGCCTCAGCCCAGACTCCAGCTAGGCCACGCCTCCAGTGCATTTCACTCGCCCCCTTGGAGATTAATCATGAGGATCATGATTAAAGTGGTTGTAAAGGCTCATTCTATGCATGAAGGTAAAAAACCTTCTGTGTGCAGCAGTGCCCCCAGCCCCCTCAATACTTACCTGAGCCCCATCGTGATTGAACATGACAGCCTCTGCTGTCCCGGGTCTCTGCCTCCTCATTGGCTGAGACAGCAAGCAGGAGTCATTGGCTCCCTCTGCTGTCCATCACAGCCTCTCAGCCAATGAGGAGAGATAGGGGATGGTGCAAAGCTGTGGCTCCGTGCGTGAATGGACACATGGAGCAGTGGATGCCCCCATAGCAAGCTGCTTGCTATGGGGCACCCAACAGAAAGGAGTAGCCAGGAGCTCCGACAGGGGATCCAAGAAGAGGAGGATCCAAGCTGCTCTGTGCAAAACAACTTTTTTTTTTTACAAAAAAATAAAAATTAACCTTTAGTATCACTTTAAGCTCCAAGGGGCGGAGTGAAATGTGTTAGAGGCATGCCCTGACTGGAGTCCAGGCTGAGGCTGCCATTAATCTCTACTCATGCACATGGGTCTGCTTATAGATCTTTCCTTCTGACATTGGTGCTAATTGTACATAGCATATACATGCATGTTTTTTTGTTGGTAGGATTTAAAAGTGGAGTGAATACCGTTTCTGTAAAATGCTTGATGGGATAAGAGATACTTGGATATTTTTACCTACTGTATAATTGTATATATATGCCTATTACAACTTTTTCTAAAGCATTTTTGTTATGTGCTTCGTGTACTCTATATATTTATAAGAATTTGGACTTCTGTCAGGTTTTATTGTCTCCCCCTGCCCCCCTCCCATTTACTTTCTTTTTTTCCCCTGTGCTGGCCCATCCTCCAGCTTCTTTCTCGCCTAGGTGAGAATGACATACAGTGGGGCAAAAAAGTATTTAGTCAGCCACCAATTGTGCAAGTTCTCCCACTTAAAAAGATGAGAGAGGCCTGTAACTGGCATCATAGGTAGACCTCAACTATGAGAGAAAAAATGAGAAAAAAAATCCACACAATCACATTGGCTGATTTGGAAAGAATTTATTTGCAAATTATGGTGGAAAATAAGTATTTGGTCACCTACAAACAAGCAAGATTTCTGGCTCTCACAGACCTGTACCTTCTTCTTTAAGAGGCTCCTCTGTCCTGCACTCATTACCTGTATCAATGGCACCTGTTTGAACTTGTTATCAGTATAAAAGACACCTGTCCACAACCTCAAACAGTCACACTCCAAACTCCACTATGGTGAAGACCAAAGAGCTGTCGAGGGACATCAGAAACAAAATTGTAGACCTGCACCAGGCTGGGAAGACTGAATCTGCAGTAGGCAAGCAGCTTGGTGTGAACCAATCAACTGTGGGAGCAATAATTAGAAAATGGAAGACATACAAGACCACTGATAATCTCCCTCGATCTGGGGCTCCACACAAGATCTCACCCCGTGGGGTCAAAATGATCACAAGAACGGTGAGCAAAAATCCCAGGACCACAAAATGACCTGCAGAGAGCTTGGACCAACGTAACAAAGGCTACCATCAGTAACGCACTACACCGCCAGGGACTCAGATCCTGCAGTGCCAGATGTGTCCCCCTGCTTAAGCCAGTACATGTCCGGGTCCGTCTGAAGTTTGCTAGAGAGCATTTGGATGATCCAGAAGAGGATTGGGAGAATGTCATATGGTCAGATGAAACCAAAATAGAACTGTTTGGTAGAAACACAACTCGTCGTGTTTGGAGGAGAGAGAATGCTGAGATGCATCCAAAGAACACCATACCTACTGTGAAGCATGTAGGTGGCAACATCATGCTTTAGGACTGTTTCTCCGCAAAGGGACCAGGACAACTGATCCATGTACAGGACAGAATGAATAGGGCCATGTATCATGAGATTTTGAGTGCAAACCTCCTTCCATCAGCAAGGGCATTGAAGATGAAATGTGGCTGGGTCTTCCAACATGACAATGATCCCAAACATACCACCTGGGCAACGAAGGAATGGCTTCCTAAGAAGCATTTCAAGGTCCTGGAGTGGCCTAGCCAGTCTCCAGATCTCAACCCCATAGGAAACCTTTGGAGGGAGTTGAAAGTCCGTGTTGCCCAGCGACAGCCCCAAAACATCACTGCTCTAGAGGAGATCTGCATGGAGGAATGGGCCAACATACCAGCAACAGTGTGTGCCAACCTTGTGAAGACTTACAGGAAACGTTTGACCTCTGTCATTGCCAACAAAGGATATATACAGTGGGGATCGAAAGTTTGGGCACCCCAGCTAAAAATTTGTATTAATGTGCATAAAGAAGCCAAGGAAAGATGGAAAAATCTCCAAAAGGCATCAAATTACAGATTAGACATTCTTATAATATGTCAACAAAAGTTAGATTTTATTTCCATCATTTACACTTTCAAAATAACAGAAAACAAAAAAATTGCATCTGCAAAAGTTTGGGCACCCTGCAGAGTTAATATCTTGTACTGCCCCCTTTGGCAAGTATCACAGCTTGTAAACGCTTTTTGTAGCCAGCCAAGAGTCTTTCAATTCTCGTTTGAGGTATCTTTGCCCATTCTTCCTTACAAAAGTCTTCCAGTTCTTTGAGATTTCTGGGCTGTCTGTCACGCACGGCTCTTTTAAGGTCTATCCATAGATTTTCAATTATGTTGAGGTCAGGAGATTGTGAAGGCCATGGCAAAACCTTCAGTTTACGCCTCTTGATGTAATCCCCCGTGGATTTCGAGGTGTGTTTAGGATCATTATCCATTTGTAGAAGCCATCCTCTCTTTAACTTCAGCTTTTTCACAGATGGCATCAAGATACCATCCAAAGTTTGCTGAAATTTTATTGAATCCATTTTTCCTTCTACTCGTGAGATGTTCCCTGTGCCACTGGCTGCAACACAACCCCAAAGCATGATTGATCCAACCCCATGCTTAACAGTTGGACAGAGGTTCTTTTCATTAAATTCTGTGCCCCTTCTTCTCCAAACGTACCTTTGCTCATTCCGGCCAAAAAGTTCAATTTTAACCTCATCGGTCCACAGAACTTGTTTCCAAAATGCATCAGGCTTGTCTATATGTTCATTTGCAAAGTTCAAACCATGATTTTTGTGGTGAGGACGTACAAGAGGTTTTCTTCTGATGACTCTTCCATGAAGACCATATTTGTACAAGTATCTCTTTATAGTGGAATAGTGTACCACAACTCCAGTGTCTGCCAGATCTTTCTGGAGGGATCGTGCAGTCAAACGTGGGTTTTGAATTGTTTTTCTCACAATCCTGCGAGCTGTTCTGTCTGATATTTTTCTTGGTCTTCCAGATCTTGCTTTAACTTCCACTGTTCCTGATGACTGCCATTTCTTAATTACATTCCAAACAGAGGATATTGACATCTGAAAAAGCTTTGCTATCTTCTTATAGCCTTCTCCAGCTTTGTGAGCGTCAACTATTTTCAGTTTCAGTTTTCTAGACAACTGCTTAGAAGAACCCATGGTGCTGATTGTTGGGGCAAGGTCAGATAAGTCTGGGCATTTAAAACCTTTGAGATTGACATCACCTGGTCTTCCCAGACGATGATTGAGAACAATCCATGACACTGGCAGGTCTCAGCTTGGCAAAGGGGGCAGTACATGCTATAAATTCTGCAGGGTGCCCAAACTTTTGCAGACGCCATTTTTTTGTTTTCTGTTATTTTGAAAGTGTAAATGATAGAAATAAAATCTAACTTTTGTTGACATATTATAAGAATGTCTAATCTGTAATTTGATGCCTTTTGGATATTTTTCCATCTTTCCTTGGCTTCTTTATGCACATTAATACAACTTTTTAGCTGGGGTGCCCAAACTTTCGATCCCCACTGTAACAAAGTATTGGGATGAACTTTTGATATTGACCAAATACTTATTTTCCACCATAATTTGCAAATAAATTCTTTCCAAATCAGCCAATGTGATTGTCTGGATTTTTTTTTCTCATTTTGTCTCTCATAGTTTAGGTCTACCTATGATGCCAATTACAGGACTCTCTCATCTTTTTAAGTGGGAGAACTTGCACAATTGGTGGCTGACTAAATACTTTTTTGCCCCACTGTAGCTACTGCTTCTGATGCCTCCTCTGATATGCATGTTACATATCCTAGTAGGCATCATCTGCATTGAAGGAGCTGGCAGGTGTCATCAGGGATCCGGCTCTCTGACAGCTGTCCTCTGATGACATCAGAAGTGAAGATGGCGGCTGGGGATCTGGTTGTGCAGTATTATTAATATTATAATACAGGGTTTATATAGCGCCAGCAGTTTGCTCAGTGTGTTACAATATAAATGGAGACAATACAGCAACAATACAGTTCAATATAAGAGGGTTAGGAGGGCCCTGCTCCTGAGAGCTTACAATCCAGTAGGGGGGGCTGGTTGTACAAAAGGTAATAACTGTGGATGGACTGATGAGGAGTAGAAGATTTGATTATTAGCTGAAGGCAGGATTTGCTTCCCTGAAGAGATAGCTTTTTAGGGATCGCCTAAAAGTGAATGCAGCAAAGAAAGTTAAACCGTACTTGTGATTACAGTTACAGGTTACAGGAACACAGATTTGGAGCACTTTATTCTAAACACTTCAAGTAGAGGACTCTTTAAGTGTTATATTAGTCTTTAGTAAGTGACTGTTTAAGTTTCATATTAAAGTGGTTGTAAACCCATACATATAGCCAGTGAAGTGATTGGCCTAAGTTCTACCTGTTTATCTGCAGCTCTCTGTCCTCTACAGTTGTTGAAAGTGCAGAATTTAAAGCTTGTGTGAGCTTTCAGAAAACAAGGTCAGGTAGCAGGAGTTACACATTGCAGAGCTTGGCGAGGAAAGCTCTGAGAGCTGATTGAAGGAATGGGACAACCTTTCTTCATGGTGCACATACTGAGGCTGTCAATCACAGGCTGTGTGCTGGAAATCCCTCCCTCCCTCACCTTTTTTTTTTTTTTCCTTGGTGTCAGGAAAACCTGCCAAAATTACCTCATACAGATAGCAAAGGAACAAGGCAGCAGACAGAAATGACACTTAGTGCTCTGGATTGAGACAAGTACACACTATAGAGAAATGTGCTATGTTCATATTTCATGTCAGAGGGTTTAACCACCTTATAATTTTTTTGCCATCTTGCTTAGTTTTCCTACTTTTATTTTTGCAGGTCGACCCACTGTTTACTAATGAAGTCAAAGCAAAGCTCAGCAAGTAAGTATGTTAAACATGTCATTCTTTCCATCTTTATTGAATTAGTCATGTACAGGCCAGGTCTGCTTAGCTCTGTAATCATTTGCCTAAATCTATCAGGATTAAGTCATACACCTGCATATTTGAACATGAGAATCCAGCTGTTTGATGCATCTACTTCCACCAGATACTATTAAACAGTTGTGGCAGAGACTTAAATCACAAAGTATTAACACAAGTATAAGGAGGTTTATTCAAGCCATGTGACTGTATCGAATCTCTTTGGACTGTCCCTTTTTGTTTTATTCAAGCCATGTGACTGTATCGAATCCCTTTGGACTGTCCCTTTTTGTTTTATTCAAGCCATGTGACTGTATCGAATCCCTTTGGACTGTCCCTTTTTGTTTAACCACTTGACCTCTGGAAGATTTACCCCCTTCCTTGACCAGGCCATTTTTTGCGATACGGCACTGCATTATTTTAATTGACCACTGTGCGGTCATACAATTCTGTACATAAATGAAATTTATGTCATTTTTTTTTACCACAAATAGAGATCGCCTCTGGGTTTTTTATTTTTTGCACCATACAAAAAAAAAAGACCGAACATTTTGAAAAACAATATTTTCTACTTTCTGCTATAAATTTATCCAATAAAAAAATAAAAAATCAAATAGCTTCATAAATTTAGGCCAATATGTATTCTGGTGCATATTTTTGGTAAAAAAAAAATTTCAATAACCGTATATTGATTGGTCTGAGCAAATTTTTTTGTGTCTACAAACTTTGGTATATATACTAGACTTTTTATTTTATTTTTTTACTAGTAATGGCAGTGATCAGCGACTCATAGCAGGACTGCGATATTGCAGTGGACAATCGGACACGGACACTAACTGACACTTTGTGGGAACCAGTGACACTAATACAGTGTTCAGTGCTAAAAATATGCATGGACACTGTACTAATGACAATGGCTGGGAAGGGGTTAAACATCTAGGGTGATCAAGGAGAGTTAACTGTGTGCTTAGCTAAGTGTAATTGGTACTGTGTGTGCTGCTTTCACTTGGTAATGTGTTGGATTCTATTCTGTGCTCTGCAGGGAAAGAAAATCCAGCACATTGGTGCTGACAGGACACAGCTCTGCCTTGTTTACATAGGCAGAGCTTTGTTCTGTCAGTCTCCCAGATGATCGGCGGGTGCCGGCGTTCATCCATTGACTGGCACCCACTGATCGGCTTCTGCTTTGACAAATCAAAGCAGAAGTGTTACATGCGTGCACCCATACCAGGAAGTGCAGAATCACGTTTATATATAATAAACGTAATTCTGCACAGCTTGGCTGCCCTTGTAGCAGTATATCTGCTATGGGGCGGTCGGCAAATGGTTAAATAAGGATCCTTATACTGGTGTGTTAGCTTTGCGAATTGAGCTTATTAGTTAGCTTCTTTGGTGTTCAATATGCTGGACTTGTTGGCATTAGATTACTAACAGAACTAGGTCCTAATCAATATTAATCATCCTTTCTTATATACTGTAGATTTAACCAATTAGATATCCAATGAAGCAGGTTCAAGTTAAAATTGCAACCTTTGAGAATGATTGGACAAATAATGAATACCTGCACTTGCTTTTTAGAAAAAAAAACATTCCAACTTAAACTGAAAATATTTGATCTATAGTAAAAAGAAAGGTTTGATGTTCCATATCAAAAATACTGAAAGTTCTAAGGCTATGTTGACATCTGTGTGGGTGGTTCCCACTGCGGGTCCGCACCCGTTCCCGCAGCCTGTGTTTTAGGAGGCGTGACAGCCCATTCAAATGACTGGCCTACCGTGTCTGCGCAAAACATGAACCTAGCCTAATAGAACACTGATCACATGATTGCGAAAAAAGTTGGAAGGCAGGGCTTGTTGCTTGTGAATCTTTAGAGCTGAACTCTAGGAATGATTGTTTTTTAAAAATTACATTTGTCCTGTTTTGTCATGGGTTTCTGGGGGCTGCAGAAATTCACTGTAGTAGCCTTTGTTACATATGGTCTGGTCTCAGGTGCTGCTAAAGCGACTTGCCATCTGTGTACTGACTGGATTGCTCACTCAGCACCTCCACCATTCAGCGAACATCTTGTATTTTTTTCAATGACCATAAGGCATTTTTTCAGTGGATGTGGTAGAGAGGGGGATTAGTTGATGTCACAATCTTCGCCTCATTGTCACACCTTATATTCATTGAAAAAAAAAAAATTGAAGATGTTTTCTGAATGGCGAAGGCGCCAAACGAGTGATCTGTTCCATCTGTGCCTGTCTTTAACCTGTGTTCAGAATATGATGGCAAGTTGCTTGAGCAGCACCCAGAGCAGATCATGTATGTAGCACAGGCTGCTATAGTGATATTCTGCATCCCCAGCGGCCCTCTCCATGGGAGATATGAAGAATTAGATGTAGTCAAGCTAGACCAATGTAAGTAAAAAAAAAAAGAGTCATGGAGTTAGCCTTAATCTTGCAAGCATCACCAAACCTTAGGCCCGGTTTACTCTGATGTGGTGCAGGATTCGCAGTGAATTCTGTGCGTTTCCTGCACCGCAACAGAATCGCACTTCCTTTATGGGAAGTGCTGCAGGTGTCAATGTTAAGTTAATGACACCCCCAAAACGGTTTGCAACATGCAGTGTGCGATTGGCTGACTCGCATGGGTTTGATCACCCATGCAATCTGATTCCAGTGTGAAAAAAAAAAGGGTCCTGCTCCATTCCTGCAGGTGCCATTGTGCGATTTGAGTCATACAAAATGAATGGGCTCAAATTGAACAAAGAATCACATGATTTGAATAGGAAAGCAGTGCGATTTCTGCCCAAATCACATGTGGTTTCCTGTACTACATCAGTGTGAACTTGCCTTTAAAGAGGATCTTCACCCTATAAAAACAATTTAAAAGTCAACAGCTACAAATACTGTAGCAGCGGACTTTTAAAAAAAACAAACAATTACCTGTCACAGGATCCAGCGATGTCCTCACCCAGCCCAGCTCTTTGCACGTCTTCGGGTCCAGGTGCCAGAATCTCAGCTGTGTGTAGCTGCTTGTGACTGCTTGCGGTTTCACAGCCGGCTGCCCACTGCACATGTGTAAGCTGCACTGCACCCCACGAATGGTCCTGCACTTTCCTGGGACCTGCAACGTGTCCCAGGAGGCTGTGGATAGAGGTGAAGGGAGTGCAAATTAGCCGGTACCTGATAAAATCAGGTACCCACTCCTCCCCCCCTCAAAAAAAGACATTCCAAATATTGGAGGGGGGGGGGGGAGGAAAATCCATACTTCCCCTTGTGGATGAAGTTCTGCTTTAAGTAGAACTATAGGCAAACCTTTTTTGTATTATAGATAGAGTAATGGAGCGTTAGAACTCCTTTCAGGTTTTTTTTTTTCCTATGTGTCCCATTGAGGAGATTTCCCTGCACTTCCTGTACCATAGAGCGGAAATCTCTGCAAATTAAGGGAATCCCTTGGGAACCCTCAGGTCACCAGAACAAGTGTCCCTGTTAGAAGATTTCCCCTCTATTCATTTTCATGGGACAGCTCAAAATGTGGGGTTTTCTTTTACTTTCAATGATCATGATAAACAGGACAAATAGGGAGAGTGAATCTCCCTAATGCAGCAATAAAAACCTAATAGGTGTTCTAGTCCATCTCCAGTCTATCCAAAAACTAAAAAAAAAGTTTGCCTTTAGTTGCACTTTAATGTATATAATGTATTTTTTTTCCTCACATAGTTTTTCATTTGCAAACATTACAGTTTCTCATTTCTTTAGACATGATTTTAGAGCATAAAATCCACATCTAAAATGCTACACACTACGGGAAACCATACCATTCAGAAAAACTGCTGCTTGCTGGGATTCATTGTAATGGTCATATCATCATATTGATAATAAGGAACAAAGGACTGCATGCTTATTAGGATGTTGAGATATTCTGAAATGTTCTTCATTGATCTAACCTACTGTGCCAAAGTCAATGAAGCCTATGCTGAAAGTCAGCCCTGATCCTCATGGCTTTTGAAACCTTGTAAAGAGTGGTTTTGTGTGAATGGATGCCTAATAATTGTGCTTAAATTCATTTTTCACTTACTTAAAATGTGTAATGTAGAAACATTTTATACTTTGTCCGTTTAAAAGGTCAATGAGTCTCTGAATAGTACTGTATTCCTGTTTTGTCAGCCTTGATGGAGTTCATCTAATTGAAGAAATTCCACAAGCAGATCTCCAGGCTGTAATAAAGAAAAGTTTTGCGGTGGTAAACAGTTCAGTGTCTGAAGGGATGTCAGCAGCGATTCTTGAGGTAGGAGGTATCATATATTATGTCCGAACTAGAAAATAATAAAGAAGACATTAAATAATGTGTACAAAGTATTTTACATTAAGAGTAGTGCAGTAAGCATTGTCGCATATTTTTTTTGATAAATGGTTGAAATCACCGAACTGTTTTTAATGGCTCACAGATATGTGGCTTGTATTAATATGGCATGCTGGGCTTGCTAAAAAGTAAGACTAGCACTCCTTAATGTAGCAAAGACTTAACCTGTTAATCCACAAGTTAAGTACCGCATTTTTCGCTCCATACGACGCACCTGACCATAAGACGCGCCTAGGTTTTAGAGGAGAAAAACGAGAAAAAAAATATTCTGAACCAATGGACTGCAGACACAGTACAGGGGATGACCAGAGACTGCGGACACAGTACAGGGGATGACCAGAGACTGCGGATATAGGACAGGAGATGACCAGAGACTGCGGACATAGTACAGGAGATGGACCAGAGACTGCGGACACAGTACAGGAGATGACCAGAGACTGCGGACATAGTACAGGGAATGACCAGAGTCTGCGGACATAGTACAGGGAATGACCAGAGACTGTGGACATAGTACGAATGACCAGAGACTGCGGACAGTAAAGGAGATTACCAGAGACTGCGGACCTTGGTGGCGGCAGAAATACCGGACCGACCGCTTTACATTCGCTCCATAAGACGCACTGACATTTTCCCCCCTTTTTGGGGGGGAAAAAGTGCGTCTTATGGAGCGAAAAATACGGTAATTGGCATCTTAGTGTTTCAATGGACAGTTAAGTTACCTCCAGAGTACATAAAGGTAAGTGGGTGCTCTGGTTTGAAGAGACCATAGCTCTTTCCCTTAAAAATATCTTCCTCTGGTTGTTAGTGCTACACTATGTAATAAAAAATAGTATTTTTAAATGTATAATACTATTGTAGTGCACACGGTGCATATCTGTGGTTTGGTTAATGTTAAAGTGTTGATCACATGTAATGCAAGTCACAAAAAATATGTTATACTTCCCTGCTCTGTGCAATGGTTGCAGTGGCCTTGAACCTCCTCTACTGAAGTTTCTCACTGGTGCTGTCTGCTCCTCATTTTCTCTGTCTGCCCCCATAGCAAGAGCTTGCTATGGGGGCAGATGTGTGGGTTTGATCCCAAGTCAGGCTGCATGCATCTGTAAACAAACAAAGTACGGCTCGGCCCTGTTAACCCCCCCCCCCCCAATCCCTTCTCACAGGATTTGACTAACAGCAGCAGGAGCCAGTGCTGCCAAGTCTCCTGTGAGAAGAGAAAGAGCAGAGAAACCTGCTGCAGATGGGCTCAGCTCTGTATCAAAATCGAGGTCAGGTAAGTATTTAAGATGGGGCTGGGAGAGAGCAACTGTTGAAGGTTTTTACCTTATTGCAGATAATGCAGTACCCATTTATGCCTGAGGTTGACATTTTTTGAATTGTGAAAATTCAGACCTCGGCGGTGACCTTGAGTAGTAGGTTATAAATAACTCCCACATCACTATGTACCAATAATGGAACGTTGGGCATTAATGGGTTAAGGTAAAAATGACTTTTGTAGGGCTACCCCTTTAGGCGAGATTAATACAGGTTCTTTACCAAACAGTGCAGAGGTAGCCAGGCACATGGCAACATATTACTCACTCTGGCTCAATGATCAGTCTAGGGGGTGTCTTTTAGGCTTTTTATTGATGAATAATTTGGGATTGGATGTAGGGTGATTTGGGATACTCCAGCTTCACCAAATATACGCAGGAGGACATTTCTCTATGTTGCAAACTTCAGGGACAGATCTTCTGCTCAGCTCATAGTACAGTCCTCCCATGAAAGACTAGTAGAGGTCAGAGGTATGTACCCCTCAGGAGGGGAACTACTGTACATAACCCAAGTTCAGAGAGGAACTACTTAGCCAAAACTTAACGTAAAAACATGGCATAAAACAAAACTAAAGTGGGCTAGTTGGGGTGTACCTCTCAGTAGAGGAACTATATAGCCCAGCAATCCCAACAGTACACAGTCATCAGGATCTTGTAGTAAAGCAGTACTCACAAGGCCAAGGAAGCAGCTGTGCCCCTTAAGCTTCCTCCAGGTGCCTTCCAGTGAGGGTATGCGAACAGGATCCTCAGGTGAAGTTCGTGGTGTCACGGATAACTTCCAGATGCAAGCCTTCCAGCTCTGCCCAGCTGGGACCTTGATGAACGACTGCTGGAGTCAGGAAAGCTGATGCAAGTGGGGGTAGCAACCCCCCACCTAGATGGGTGGATTCAATGAGGGAAAGGAAAACCCTGCTTCTCTGAACCCAGTCCATTCATATGCCTCTCCAACCACCTTCTGGGCACACCTCCTCAGTGATTGGCTGGAGCACTATAAATATTCAGGCTGAGATTTGCCTTGCTCAGCCCTCTATGTTCCAGAAGCCTCTGGAAGATAGGGCAGTGCAATCACACCTACAGTCTGTGAGACTCAGAACTGCCAAAAACATTCAATAACTGCTCTACTGGTTACAGAGGAGCCAAAAAGAAATAACTTGGCCTACAACCTATCAACCCTACTAGGAGGGTGCTACACATGTTAACCACATTCAGGAACAAAGGTCCCGTTACTAAAGAAGAAAAGGTCAATGTGGTTGTTCAGGTCATGTGTGCCATTTGTTCATTAAATGCAAGTCCTTGCAATGTTTGTGTAATTCTACATACATTCTGTGATGTAAGATGCTGGTTATCACCACTGCAAACAGAAGAAAGTACAGTAACATGACCTGGCACCAAGGTTTAAAGTCCATTTGGGTGAATAACAATTGTAATATGAATAAATATTAAACATGCATATATTTTGCTGTTCTGTTGTGTTTATCTATACAGTAGTAGATGTCCTGCCAGCTAAATAGCAGAAATGCAACAATGAGTGAAGTTATATAATAAAAAAAAAAGAAAAGTATGTTTATCCATATGACCAGTGGTTATACCGGGATGATGCCTGCAGGTATCATCCCAGTATTAAAATGTTGCTATATAGCCACTCAATCACTTCTACAGGCAGTGTAAGGGGATGCCCCCTCACCACATTTCTTGGGCTTTTCCGTCCTATCGTGGAGCCTGGAAATGCAGGACTGGACTGGCAGCATCTGCAGCAGTGAACAGAGTGAGAGGAACTGCCAGTGTTTCTCTCTCTTGTAGTACTGCCTGGACCTTGAAGAAGGGGACATACCCCGAAAGCTTGTCCTCAAAAGTGTATGTTAGTGCAAATAAAAAAAAGTATCACGTCAGTACTCAATTATTTCTCTCTCTTGTGAAACCTCTGTGAAAATGTAAAGCACTCCTGTCTCCCTTTGCTCTTGTGCAAAGGCGAACTCCCACGCCATTCCCACACGCTTAAGTAAACGGTAATAGCAGTACACATATGAGGTATCACCGCGAACGTCAGAGCAAGACCAGTAATTCAAGGGCCAGACCTTATCTGCAACTCTAACCTGTTCACCTGTAAAGGTTTTTAAAGCGTTGCCTATGGATAATTTAATATAATGTAGTTTGTCACCGTTCCATGGGCATTTTATTTGCCATGTAGAAATATCATTTCTACCAAAAACAGTGATTGATCAGGTTAGTGATGTCTGACTGCTATTATTTTGAACACAACTGTATATATACATACATACAGATAGGTCCATATATATTTGGACACAGGCACAATTTTTATACTTTTGGCTGTGTATGCCACCAGAATAAAGTACAACTAAATAATCTAAATGAATTTGAAGTGCAGATTTTCAGCTTTAATTCAAGGGGTTGAACATAAATTTCAAATACAAATTTTAGAAACTGCAACCATTTTTATACACAGTCCCTCCATTGTCAGGGGCTCAAATGTAATTGGACAAATAATGTTCATTTTTAATATGTAGTTGAGGATCTATTACTGGCAATGACTGCCTGAAGTCTGGGTTTCCTGCTTTCTGATGCTGTGCCAGGCTCTAACTGCAGCTGTCTTCAGTTTTTCTTTGTAGGTCTTTCTGCCTTTAGTTTTGCCTTCAGCAAGTGAAATGCATCCTCAATTGGGTTGAGATCAGGTGATTGACTCGGCCATTGCAGAATGTTCCACTTCTTTTCCTTCAAAAGCTCCTGGGTTGTTTTTGCAGTGTGTTTTGGATCATTGTCCATCTGTACTGTGAAGCGCCATCCAATCAACTTTGCTGCATTTTGCTGAATCTGACAGTATATCTCTAAACACTGCAGAATTCATCCAGCTGCTTCTGTTTTCTGTCACATCATCAATAAACACCAATGACCCAGTGCCACTGGAAGTCATGCATGCCCATGCCATCACACTGCCTATATGATATTTGTATTAAGCTCGGCTCAATTGTTTGTGCTAGTGCAGAGCGAGCAGTGCCATTATTTGGCCACATGCTCCACTCTGTGTAATACAGTTCCCATAGATATGATTGTGTCTGCATGTACATGTTTAGTCCATCTTGGGAGCAATTCAGGAGAGGGTGGCTACGTTCACATACACAAGGGGGTAAACAGAATGAATGAAGCAGCCCTAGAAGAGGAAGTCTGAAAACAGTAGAAAAAAACTTGCATTTGAGAGATGTAACAAACGAAAAGAGAAATAGAAGGTACTTTCTATTTAAATTTAGACATATTGTATTTATTTTATTTTGTAAAATAGTGAGTTAGGGTCCATTCACACCAGATGCGGTTGGACTGTGCTGAGCAGTTATTCCAAAACAGTCCCACTGTATGACAAGGCAAAATGCCTTGTCTCCCGTGTGCCCGATTCATACCATTGCGTTGCAGTGGTGTGCGGATATAGTGAGCTGAAAGAGTAGTGCATGCACTACTTTTTTCAGCGCAGCGTGAGGCACCGCACAGAGGCCAATTGAACTTAATGAAGAAAAAAAAAAAAAAAAGGAATGGTGCGATACAGATTGGTGATTCCTGCCGGACCGCACCGCACACCAACTGCTGCATTATAAAACTGTGGCTGATGTGAATAGACCATAAAAGATGTTACTGCCCTTGCTTGTGTCACACAAATTCCTCATTGGTTGCATGGCATGGCAAATCACACCCGGGGTCTAAGGCCTCATGTACACTGGATGTTTTTTCAGCTGTTCCTAGGAGTTTAGAGGAAGAAAGAAAAAAACTGCCAACTCCCGCTGCTGCCTCAGCCAGTCAGGAGTGAGAGTCCCCTGAGAACCAAGGCTCTTGTGGTCATCGCTAAATCGGGATGGGGTGCTGATAAATGTTGGGGGGGGGCTGCTACACACAGAAGGTGTTTTACCTTCATGTATAAAATGCGTGAAGGAAAAAAACCTTGAGCCTTTATAACCACTCCAAATGTACTGAATATTTTTTGGCTTTTAACCACTTCCCATCTGGAGTAACTTTAGCAGCAGCAGCTGAAGAGGATAAGGGGAATTTGGCCAATTTCTATAAATACATAAATGGTTTATATAGTAAACTTTATGCAGAATTATTCTCTTCAGGGTCACTGCAAATAATAAGGGGTTGTGTTTGAATGAAAAGTGGTTTACCTTCCACATAAGGAAGGCTTCTTCACAGTAAAAGCTGTTAAAATGTGGAATAGTTCTAGCCATTTCAGTACATTGGTTTAAAAAAAGGCTAGATATGGTTCTAATTGCACAGAATATAACTGGTTACTATTATATATAAATGATAATGCTGTTGTTGATCCAGGGGAATATTCAGTAGCCTTAATGGGTTTGTAAAGGATTTTTTCCCTGTTGGAGCAAATGAGCCATGCTTTATAGGGGTTTTTTTTTTTTACCTTCCTCTGGATCATATATTGATTTGGAGTTCTTTGCAGATTTTGATGTCTTTATTAGATCATTTTTTAGTGTTGGTTGAACTTGATGGATTTGTGTCATTTTCAACCTAACTATAACTATGTACCTATACATTCCTATTATAAATTAAAGCCTGTTTTTTATGTTATGATTCTGTGTGAGTGAGAATCTATCATTTTATGGAAATATTAGGATCATCAATTTGTGTTATTTTAAAGTGGTTTCAAACCCAAAATCAAGACTATAATGTGTTACAGCTTACCAGCCGTTGGATGTGGTGGATTCGTTGGGGTTTTTTTTAGGCATTTTTTCCCGTTTTCACCTGGTAATCTGACCAGTAACACACTTATTGTTTTAGGCTAAGTTCACATCTGTGCGGCTCTGCGAGCCACGGTTTGCATGGGCACAGCAGCCCAATCATTTGAATGGACTGTCATGTCTCCTGAAACGCAGGGAAAAGGTCCCTGCCTCATTTATTAAATCGCAGCCTGCGCTGGAGCCACAAGTGCAGTGCAGTTCCCTGAGCAGGAGCGATTTCCAGTGCATGTGGTAGCATTAACCACTTGCTGACCGCAGATAGCTGAATGTCGGCTTCACTGCGGCCGGTCAGTTCTGGGAGGGCATCATATGACGTCCTCTCATCTTCCCAGAACATGCTCTCCTGCGCGCCCCTGGCGATCTCCATGATCACTGTGTCCTACGGACACAGCTGATCACGTGATATGGTAAAAGGACAATCACTGCAGCCTTTTACCACGTGATCAGCCGTGTACAATGACGCACTGATCATCAGGAAATGAAATTGCCGGTTGTCGGCTGCACTTTTCCTCACAGCTGTTGTCAGGGGACAGATCGGCACCTATCATCAGGGCACTGATGATCAGTGCCCAGCAGTGCCACCCACAAGTGCCCAGCAGTGCCACTCACCTGTGCCCAGCAGTGCCCACCAGTGCCACCCACCAGTGCCCATCAGTGCAGCCCAGCAGTGCCACCCATCAGTGCCCAGTAGTGCCACCAGTCAGTGCCTCCTGTCAGTGCCGCCTATCAGTGCCAGCTCATCAGTGCCCGCCTATCAGTGCCCATCAGTGCTGCCTATCAGTGCAGCCTCATCAACGCACATCAGTGAAAGAGAAAAATTACCTGTTTGCAAAATTTAATAATAGAAACATAGAAAAACTTTTTTTTTTCAAATTTTTTTGCTCTTTTTTTGTTTACAGCTTAAAAAATGAAACACAAAGCGGTGGGAAAATACCACCAAAAGAAAGCTCTATTTGTGTGAAAAAATGATAAAAATTTCATATGGGTACAATGTTGCATGACCACGCAATTGTCATTCAAAGCGCTACAGCGCTGAAATCCTAAAATTGGCCTGGTAAGGAAGGGGGTATAAATGCTCAGTAGGCAAGTGTTTAATGGCACCCGCACACATCTCCTGCATTTTTCTGTGTGGGTGGTTAGAGGTGCATTCCCGCAGCGGCAATCACCCTCACAGATGTGAACCTATCCCTCTTCCCCGAAATAACTATACTTAAATTCATTTAAATTTAAATAATGACACACACAATATTTCTTCTTTTGGCATGAAATTTAAACCGCGACACTTTTGTTGGTAATTCACATAACATAAATTAAATTTGCAAAATAATTTATTCAAAACTCTTACACTTTAATTATCAACCATGAATAAGCTTGCTCAGTCATTAAGAACTCGAGCTATCTGAAATAATTCTATCAATAAGTCCCCCTTTTCTATAGAAAAGGTGACACAAACCACATAAATAGTGCCTTGCGACAAGGGAAGGAGGGTGGGGACAATGCCGGACACCTGCTGGGACTGCGCAGACTCCCGCTCCTCTGTGACAGGCTCTGTTCGTCTGCTTTTCTTCTGCCAGCGCTTCGCTCTGTTCAGTTCTCCATCCCTTCTTCTGTATCTTCCCGCTCTTGCTCCTGCCGCTCTTTTCCTTTAGCTGCTGTCAGGGCTCCGGGTATGACCAGAGGTGTGTGGACTGACACAGGGAAACGCAGGCTTCAGATATAGTATAAACAATATAATTTATTTAAGACTAAACAATACATAAACGCAGTGCAAGACTAAACATAAACACAGTGCAAACAAACCAAACCAAAACCCCCAACAGATAACAAAAGAACAATACTAAGCGTAGTCGGGCAGGCCGGGTCGGTAGCAAACAGGCAGGCAAGGTACAAAGGAGCAGGCAGAGCGTAGTCAGACGGGCCGGGTCAGGAACAATCAGGCAGACAAGGTACAAAGGAGCAGACTGGAGAGTGGTCAGGAATAGCAGAGGTCAGGACAGGCGGAGTTCAATCAGAGTCAGGGATCAAGCAGGATCAGACAGGAAGCAGACAGGATGCAGGTACAGGGGCTCTTGGGAAAACATACACCAAGGCCCTGATCACAGGCCTGGCCATTCCTTATATGCACCTTCTGCAATCAGCCTCAGGTGTTTTGGCTGACTGCAGGAGTGAGCCTCTGGTTGCTGAGAGCACCCGCTGGCCAGTCCTGGTACTGCAACCCACAAGGCAGGTGAGTCCCACCACTATTGGCGAGTCCATTCCTGACAGCTGCCATCTCAAGGCAGCGCCACAGCCATTCTTCTCCTCCGCTGCTCCCGGCTCGCTCCAAAACTTGCCTCATGGGGGTCTTCATGGTCAGAATTAGCGTAAACGGGCTCCTTATTATTACAGCTTCCTGGAGCCCGTTGACCAACTCTGACTAACTACGAGAAATCTGTTACAGAGTGCCCTTTATATAAGGAGCCCCTAAAATTCCAGAATGTTCCAGGTCACATGATTTTTCCCGCTTTTTCCAAGGTCACGTGGTTATTCTCTCTTCGCTTTTTTCCCTGTCAGATTTCTTAAAGGGGCCCTAACCTAATTCCTTCCTATTCCTGAGGAGAATTTGTTTTTTTTTTTAAATCAACCACTTCCCATCCGACCGCTGCATATAAATGGCCGGACGGTGGCAGTGCAGGGGCGGGTTGCCGTTCATAAACGGCACCCGCCACTTTGGATTGTGTACGCTCTCTGGGAGCACGCAGCACCACGATCCGGTGCCCGCTGTGTCCTCCGGGACACAAGGACCTGTGTGAGGTCCCAATCATGTGGTCACTGATTGGCCAATCAGTGATCACAGGATTAGGTGTAAGCAAGATTTCACTTCTGATATCATTGCTTACTACGTGTGAAATCTGTGAATGATCATAGAGGTCACTTGGTGTAAGGCTATGCACAAGAGCCTTGTACCATGTGACAAGCTGTGACTAATCACAGCTCACACAGTATTTCTCAATGGCTGCAAGAATGCAGCCAGAGAGGAGAAATGATTGCTTTTACAGCCTTTATGGTTGTAAAAGCAATCAGTGTAAAAGAAAAAATCTTCAGCACCCCCCCACAAGTAGTACAGTGTCACTATGGTGACACTGTACTGCTAGGGTGGCACTATGGTAAAAAAACATAAATAATAATAAAAAAATAAAATAAAAATGTAGAAAAAAAATGTTTTAAATGATAATTTTTGGTTATAAACTAATTTGTTTTTGTTTTTTTTTTTACTAAAAAGATAACTGAATACATTTTGGCCAAGATTTATGAAGAAAGATTATTTATTTGCTAAATTTTATAAGAAAAACAGTTTTTTTTCAAAATTTTTGGACTTTTTCATTTAAATGGCAAAAAAAACCAAAAAAACCCAGTGGTGAATAAATACCACCAACATAAAGTTTTATCTGTCTCAAAAAAATGCTAAAAAAATTCATATGGGTACAGTGTTGCATGACCGCGCAATTGTCATTCAAAGTGTGACAGCACTGAAAGCTGAAAATTGGCCTGGGCAGGACGAGGGTAAAAGTGTTCGGACTTGAAGTGGTTAGTAAGGGATGGCGTCTGCATGCCCATGCTTTCGGGCTCATATGTTAGAGCTCTCGTTCTTCATTCTGAATGTAGTAAAGCAGACACCATTGGACAGCATCATTGTCAGCCTGGGGGAGAGGAGTGTTAGATGTACTAGCAAATTTAGGCTTCATTCACATGGCCGTAAAAATTATACACAGGTTTTTTAGGAGAAACGTTCCTGAGTAATGAACAGTAAAATACTTGTGTATAGATGCATTTAAACACGTACAGATCCATATGCGTACATAACTTGTTTTTATGATCATTTATTTTTCCCCTTTGTTTAGACTTAATTTACGGGCGTATACTTGCATTTATATTAAGTGTTCTTGCATGGCAAGACCACTTACTGTTATCTCACATATATATTCTTATTATTATAGCCAAATTTACCACCCTAACTCCTCCCACAGTTTTTACACTACATAGACAGTAATATACCGAAACGTGCGGATTGTTCCCGATTGGTGTGCTATTACTTTGTGGAACGTTTCGCCGAATGGTGCACAAAATATCAGCGTTTTTGTGGTGAAATTGGTCCCATAGGAATGAATGGTGGAATGTTCAAAACTAGAGTGGGAGCTGACAAAAGCTAGAGTTTGAGCTGAAAAATCAGGACATGATTTCTAAACTGCCATCACTCCCTCATTTTCAAGCCCACCTACAAAAATCTTATATCAAAACGTTCAGCTATCCCTGCTGCCACTAAAAATGTCCACGGCTAAGCCATAGTCCTGATAGTTTTCACAATATGACCATTTGTTTGCAACTCACGCCGCCCATTGACATTCATTGAAAGTCCACTCTAGCCACCTCAAATCTGAAGGGCAATTTCTAAATTGTGACTGCGCCTTCATTTTTAATACTTCCGAAATGTAGGTCTGGGTCTTGTGATTCTCACAATATAAAGCTCTTCTCTGTAGGATGTATAGTTTTTAAACTACAACCGTTTGAAGATTGCAACCGCCAGTGAAGTGAGCAAGTTGGAGCAGTTTGTTTTTAACCACTCTTATCTGCCCTTGCTGTAGAGTGAGTTGCCATAGGAACCCAGGTGTGTGAGAAGGCAAGAACACTTCACACAATTTCCCCAGAAATTGTAGCTTTTCTAGTTATTATTATTATACAGCAGTGGTTCTCAACCTTCTTAATGCCGCGACCCTTTAATACAGTTCCTCATGTTGTGGTGTAATTTTGCAGTGGGAGGAGTAGTGCCACATCATTGGTGTCAGTGAGAAGAGTAGTGCCACATCACTGATGTCAGTGGGTGGAATAGTGTCCCATCGTTGGTATCAGTGGGAGGAATAGCGTCCCATCATTGGTATCAGTGGGAGGAATAGTGCCACATTGTTGGTGTCAGTGGGAGGAATAGTGCCCCATCATTGGTGTCAGTGTGGGAGGAATAGTGCCCCATCATTGGTGTCAGTGGGGGGGGGGTAGTGCCCCATCGTTGGTGTCAGTGGGGGGAGGAATAGTGCCCCTTCGTTGGTGTCAGTGGGGGGAGGAATAGTGCCCCATCGTTGGTGTCAGTGGGGGGAGGAATAGTGCCCCATCGTTGGTGTCAGTGGGGGGAGGAATAGTTCCCCATCGTTGGTGTCAGTGGGGGGGGGGGGGGGGGGAGGAAATAGTGCCCCATCATTGGTGTCAGTGGGAGGAATAGTGCCCCATCATTGGTATTAGTGACACCAATGATGGGGCGCTATTCCTCCTACTGACACCAATGATACTTACCTTGCTGACTCTTGCTCCAGCCTGGGCTTGCTCCTTCCCTTTCCCATCTACAGCCAGCATACCTGGCTGCAGCAGCACCATCTGCATGCTGCAGACACTTACCTGTCAGCTGTCTTCCTTCTCCGGCCGCGCCCTTGCTCGATCTTCTTTGATCTTCGCGCTGCTGCTCGGCTCCTCCTCCTCGCCGGTGATTGGCCGCCTGTGTGCCTCTCCTGAGCTACAGTTCTGGCGGCCAATCACTGGCGAGGAGGCGGAGCTGTTGAGTGATCCCGGGGATGTGGCAAGATGACAGGGGCGGCATGTCATCCCGCGCACACATCACGGTCCAGGGAAATGTGGGTGTATCTGCATGTGGGCGGACCCGCCTGGAGACTGATAGAGGAGCGGTGTCTCGGTTCCTAAGACCATCGGAAATATGTGTTTTCCGATGGTCTTTGGAGACCTCTGTGAAAGGGTTGTTCGACCCCCAAAGGGGTCGCGACCCACAGGTTGAGAACCGCTGTTATACAGGATTTATATAGCACCAACAGTTTGCTCAGCGCTTTACAATATAACGGGAGACAATACAGCAACAATACAGTTCAATACAAGAGGGATAGGAGGGCCCTGCTCCTTGGAGCTTACAATTTAAGAGATATATATGTGTAAGTGCATAAATTGCATGTTCTTAGACGCAGATTTTTGGATTCTGTGTTATGGATCTGAAAGCAGCTCATGTTTATGCACCTGTGTGAATGTCCCCTTTGAAAGCAATGGGTCTGTGTTCAGATCCATAATTAAAAAAAAAACTGAAATATGCGTATTGTTACAGCCCTGTGAATGAAGCCTAATAATTGTTTGCTTTTGGGTGTAATACCACTTTACGTATTACACACCACTGTTGTACTTGGACCGACAATCACCAATATATTTGGATTGGCAGTTAAAGCATTAGGTGATTTAACATGCAAATTTAGTTGGAATTATAATCCCTTTTCCAGTTTGAAACAAATTACCTAGGAATGTGTCAAAGCCATCACTTGCCACATGCTATGCCTCCTCCATCCAGAATGCAGTAGTTGATGCCTTGTGTACTGGCAAAGACAAATGAGTGTTCGTCAAGCTTTGTAGTGGGTTCTGTTTGCTCATATGAGGGGATTATAGGCAGACCTGAAAATGTATGCATATGCTATAATTCAGTAGTCAGAGGTATATTCCGATTTTGAGCTTGTTTAGAATGAAGAATAGAGAACAGACATACATAAGTAAAGAATGGGTGGCAGTTTAGGTGACATTATCTGCTTTTCCATGGTCTGACTGTACACTGCATATGTTCATTATTGGCTTAGCCTGTAGTTATTACTTTTTCAGATAGCATATAGTATCACAAAGCAAAAGTAATGATCCTTGTTTGTCCTTGGTTTCTGCACTTTGCTTATCTTCATTGCTATATTTAAGCAAATCAGCCTGCTGTTAGTGTTGGGCTATTCACTGCTTGTAACCTGCATTATCAGCAGCAATTATCACATACTCCAAGCTTGAAGAACCTTGCTGCGCTAAATGCAATTTTTATTCTACATTTTTTTTATATTGACTACATTTCACTATTATTTTTACTTTGAACATTATTTTCTTTTGAATGTTTCTCCTTTAATTTAAAAAAAATAAAATAATCTGTTTAAAGGTCATATAATATTAGTTGCCATGGAGACACATCCAAAAAATGCAGTAAGGGACTGTTCAGAAATAGAGATTTGATTGAGCACTGCCTTCCTGCTGCCAGGTGGAAGTATGCTAGATGATACCACACTAGGTGGTAATACCTTCAGTCTCTTCTAAATGTCAGATGCTTTACACTGATACTGAAATATCAATAAGTCCAACAGCTCTTTCAGCCGCTCAGTCCACTTTGCTGAATCCAGCCCGTAAGATCCTTGTACTGGTATAATTAGCAGTATGTTACTGCTGTAGCATCTGCTGGTGATTTTAGAGTCCAGCAGGGAACCTAAATCAGTGTGCAGGGCATCAAAGTATGGTACATTTCCAAAGCTAAAATAGGAGTGGGACATTAGTCATCTCCAGTCTAACAGGTTCTCAACTAAAAGACATCATCTGTTGCAATGGGGACACCAAATATCTGTTAGAAAGATGTTAATCACATATGAAGAGTTGCTTAGCAAAGCTTTCATCACACTTTCTGGGTATTTTTTCACATTATAGGCATAGACTGCCTTTAGGGTAGATTTATCATTACTGAATGATATTTCCTTTCCTAAAGCACCATGTATCATAAACACCTGCCATATTTTATATCACATAAACTGAAACTTATTCTAATTTTTTGCTTTGTATTTCAGTGCTGCTGATCTTTTCTGGCCTATTTCAACCACTTTCTGTACATATGCACTTGATCAAAGTACAGCATTGCTGTAAACCGGCTTCCTGATAATGACAACAGAGGATCGCACATGCCCAGTGTCAGCACTATCAGAGCATGTGACAAGGAGGTGACAACGTAGGAGCTCAATTAAAAGCCAGTGGTCATCACCATAACTGAAGTGCCCAGTGGGTCACCGGGTATTTTTAAAAAGAGCTGCCTATTTATCAAAATTAGGAAACAACTTTAATGCGTACGTTAACATGTTAAAGTTTATGTGAGATTCAGCCTGGGTTCAAATATGTGCGGTGCAGTATATCACATATGATTCGCACAGGAACCGCACTGCATTCCTGTACAAATCACATGCAATTTGTGTGCGGTGTGATTGGAGCCATACATTTTGTATGGCTCTATTCGGACCGCACGCACACCAAAAACATGCAGGACCCTTTTTTGGTTCCAAACTAGAATTGGATTGCATAGGTATTCACACCTATGCGATCCGATTCTGCACATAGCACCGCTTTCGGGGTGTTATTAACTTAACATACACGCTCGCAGCGGTTCGCATTAATAGGGTGCGAATCTGTTACGGTGTGGAATTCGCACTGAAAATGCTGCGAATTCCGCACTGCATCAGTGTGAACCAGGGCTCAGTGATTAAGTTTAGATCTTCTTAAGTCTTCCTCTTAAGTTGCATTATTTCATGCTGAGATTAAATGTGAACTCCGAATCATAATACATATTCATTGATAAAATGTGTTTATTACACAGAGCTAGTTCCTGAAATCTCTTGTGCACAGAAGATATCAGGCTGTGGGTTTAAAGGCCAAGACTTTGAGCTAATCAGGCTGCACTCTATTCCTTAGTACTTTCACTCAAACATGTTTTCAGGCATTGCTTCCCTACAGCAGAGAATGGATCAGGAAGAATTATTGTGGGGATGCACTTTCATTGTCTATCCAGCAGGGAGGTGACCAAGCTGTACAGTGAGGTTGGTCTTCCAGCATGCAGAGGGGCCAAGGTGTGTGAGTCACAAGAGTGCAGATATTTTGGCAGGTATAATAGTTTACTTGATTTCTATCACTGGAGCCTGTAATCATGCAGCCCTAGGCACCCAAAGCTCACTACTAGGATCACCTACTTTATACCATGAATTTCTTTATTTTACTGCTCCTAAAAGGCTTAGAATACTATAACAAGGTGCCAATATCTATACAGAAAAAAAATTGCTTCTTTGCTTCAGCCCCTTATAGGCACAAGCCTTCTGTGCCCTATCCTTTAACCACTTCCCACCCATAGAACGTCCCTATACATCCTTGGTTTTAGTGGCTATACCGGGCCATGGCTGTATGTCCCCGGTATCAATCTTTTCAGTCGGCAATTCTGAATAATGTAAAAGCAATCCAAGAGGCTAAATAGCCATTGAATCTGTGTTACATGCGGCAGAAAGGGGGGTCTCCCACTGCCTTCCCGGCCTCTCATGTTCCACTTGGGAGCCCGGAACTGAAGCTGGTCTCGGTTTGATCAGATGCTTTTAAAGGCAGAGGAGAGATCTAATAGACCCCAGATATCTCAGTAAAAACCTGCCACTGCCTATGCTATCACAAGGGATGAAGAGCAATAGAAGTGATTAAAAAAAAAAGCTCACACAAAGGCAAACACATATGTAGGTCACGTATGCATACTGTAGGTAAACAGTGTTTGCACCACACATGAGGTATCACTATGAACAATAGCAAGAGCAGTAATTCTAGCACCAGACCTCCTGTGTAACTCTAAACTGGTGACCTATAAAGGCTTTTAAAGCATCTCCTATGGAGATTTTTAAGTACCATAGTTTGTCACCATTCCATGGGTGTAGGCAACTTTACAATGACATGTTGAGTATCTGTTTACTTAGCATAGCATCTTCTTTTATATTTTGCCAAAAATGTGGTATTATATTGTGAGTTTTTGCATTAAAATTCATTATAGTGTATTTTATCCAAAACAATTTGCATTTTTTAAAACCTCTGCAAAAGTACAGTGTGACATAAAAAATTGCAACACCAACCATTTTATTCTCCAGGGTCTCTGCTTAAAAACATACAGTATAATGCTTGTGGATTCCAAGTAGTTTTCTAGCAAAAAAAGCTGATTTTTACATAAAGGAGAAAAATGTTAGAGTTGGCCAGTAGGCAAATGGTTGCCCACATCCCCGACGCCCTATAGTAGAAATACTGCTACAGGGCGACACGGGTTTGCAAAATCACGTATGTATATGTGATTTTGTATTTCCCGGTAGGGAGCACGTGCCGCCATTCGCGGTGGTCAATCACTGGGTCCCAGCTGGTGATTACCCGCCAGCGCCAGGTGATTTCCGAGGATCTCCGATGGGAGAGGAGGGCTGCTTTGTTTACTAAAAGTCCTCCTCCCTGTTGGCTCAGGCACACTGCTCTGGATGGCTGTGCACAGCACAGCCACCCAGAGCAGTGTGCTTACAGTGAAGCACCAACACACCGCCCCCCAGTAAAATACTCCCAGCACACAGTTAACCCTTTGGTCACCCCTCATGTTAACCCCTTTCTGCCCAGTGTCATTAGTACAGTGTCAGTTTCCCCCAGTACCAAGTCAGTTCCCCTCAGTGTCAGAATGCCCGCCGCAGTTCCGCTATAAGTCGCTGATCGCCGCCATTAATTAAGTCAAAAATATTGTTTTTTTTCTCAAAATTGTTGGTCTTTTTTTTTTTAATAGCACAAAAAATAAAAAACACAAATGTAATCAAATACCACCTCAATTCGTGGGGAAAAAAAAGTAAATTTAATTTGGGTGCAGCATTGCATGACCGCGCAATTGTCAGTTAAAGTAACGCAGCGCCATAACGCAAAAAATGGCCTGGTCAGGAAAGGGGGTACATCCTCTGAAGGGCAAGTGGTTAAACTTTGTAGGTGTTTATCAAACAGCAATTACAATAAAGCTAAAACCTAGGCAGTCTATGTAAATCAAATCACTAAAATGTCATATAATCTTTTGATGTGTGTAGCCCTCTTTTGGGGGGGGGGTTTCTTGCCAAAAATGATATTACACCTAAACCTGTAGGTAATTAAGAGAACCAGAACCTTGGTTTGATAATAAAGTTGGCAGTCCCTCCATCCAGGACAGGGCCTCTGAGCAGAGGGGATTCCCTTCCTGGGAAATTAATCAATAACATATTTAGAGCAGAAGAACTACTGCTACCATCGTATACCATTAACCATAAGTATAGAGATGCATACTAGTACGGGAATAATACAAGATTTATATAATAAAAGATTAGTAGTAGTACATACATCCACTAAACAAACTGGTATAATCCGCAAAGGACCCAACAAGAGTCCTGTACACATATACACGGGTATATATAGTTAATTATAAGGATACCTCCAGATGAATGTTGCAGCAAAATCCAGGTGCAGGGGCCCCTTGATGCTGAAGATTTAATAATCTCGGTTTCTGGTCTGGATTCAGCAACAGCCTTTAAATAGATGTGTCCCAGCTTCTGCCTTTTTACTTTCTCCCTCTGGGATGTCTAACCGAGCCACACAGGGACAGAAAGTGATGTATATAAATAACTCGGACATTAAATAGCAGAGACGCCTACAAATATAGACAGTAGAGTACAGATGATCTCTGCACGTTTTAGTGCTAATTTCAATCTTTTTAAGTCTACACCTTTCATTAAATTAATATCTAGCGATCCAGCCACGAAGGTCCTTGTTCACGTACTACTTGTAATAGGGTGATAACAATATATGCATTTTTCTTGCATTTTCACCCTGTCAGGCTGCTGATGAAGATTACAAGTGTTTGTCTCCACACATATTACAGAGGACATTATGCTGTTGTCGTCAACAGGAAACCAACATGATCAATACTATGCAGCCATCACTTGAGTGCTATGTATAGAAAATGGCTGCAAAGAGGCTTCAGGAGAACTACAGCACCAAGATGGAACAAATAATGAAACAAATATGAAAACAAATATTTTGTTTAAAAATAAAAATGGCAGTTTCATACACAGTGCTTTAGAAAACTAAATGCCATTCAAGCAGAGCCACACGAGAAGATAGATCGTAATGGTGGAGGTGGCTCTGAGTGTCTCTTCTACCATAAAATGTCTTCCCATGCTGGCTAGAAATATTTAGCAAAATATACTGATAGCTGTACATTTGCAACTAAGCTCTGGTTCACACCAGTGTGTGGCTATGAAATCACCCTACTTCAGAGCGATTTCAAAGCTGCAGATTGGTGCGATTTGCACCTCTGCTTTCATTGCAGCTTGCAACTTTATTTAACAGATGTCTAGGCAAGTCCCATTGAAATTGGAAAAAAGTAGTGCAGGAACCTTTTTTAAAGTCGCTGCAACATGAGTTGCGGTGATCTGAACTGTTTCATTGCCAGCAATGGGGTGTGACCTGTCATGGCATCTGGAACGGTCAAATCGCACCGGTGTGAACTTGGGCTTAGTGTATGATTCCAGCATCTTGCAGATGCTGACAGTAGGTGTAGGGACTAAGAAACTCTTGTATGCGTGTAAAGAAGGTATGTCTTACTAGCGCAACCAGCCAAGATGGGCGAAGACTATGGACCAAGAATAAAACCAAGAGAAGGCAAACATTGTATTGCTGGACGAGAGCATTTTGCTAGCTAAGCATGCCATAATGTGGAAACATACTGTGCATACTTGTACATCATTGCAAGTTTAGTTTCATTTTTATTTTACATCTCCTTTAATGTCATGGCAATGATTTACTTTTGTCATTTTGATGAGAAATCTCATATTCTCACATGTAGGAAGCATTTGCAAATGGAAAGTGACATATGCAAATGTTGTTACTTCAACTTCATTTCATATACACAAAACACAGAAAAACTATCTGTTTGCAAATTAGTGAGTATTGAAGTGTAGCTCTCAATGGCTTCTGTTTTCTTTTTTCCCAGGCTATGGATCTTGAGATTCCAGTACTGGCAAGGGATATTCCAGGAAACAGTGCAATAATAAAACATGAAGATACAGGTTTACTTTTTTCAACCCCCAAGGTAAAGTAGATATTGACTTGTACTTGGCAACAATACTACACCTATAAAAATGACACTTGGTAACCTATTAAGGTAGGAAATTTTGTTTGCTATTCTAGCGTCCCTTTTGTATCAGAGCAGAGACAGATTTCAATATAAGTAATCTGCCTATCTCTTGGCTCATAGGTCATAAGGCTTAAAGAGCACCAGTCATAATTTGGCATATGTAAAAATCTGAATTCACAGTTTTTTTTTTAAAATGCAACCTCTGCTAGTCATGTATCGCTATATACAGTGCCTTGAAAAAGTATTCATACCCCTATTAAATTTTCTACATTTTGTCATGTTACAACCAAGAACGTAAATATATTTTATTGGGATTTTATGTGATACACAACACAAAGTGGCACATAATTGTTAAGTGGAAGGAAAATTATAAATGGTTTTTAAAATTCTTTACAAATAAAAATCTGAAAAGTGTGGAATGCATTTGTATTCAGCCCCCCGAGCCAATACTTTGTAGGACCACAGTTTGCTGCAATTACAGCTGCAAGTTTTTTGGGGTATGTCGCTACAAGCTTTGCAAATCTAGAGAGTGAGGTTTTTGCCAATTCTTCTTTGCAAAATAACTCAGCCTCTGTCAGATTGGATGGAGAGCATCTTGCCACAGATTCTCAATTGGATTTATGTCTGGACTTTGATTGGGCCATTCTAACACGTGAATATGCTTTGATCTAAACCATTCCATTATATCTGTGGCTGTATGTTTAGGCTCGTTGTCCTGCTGGAAGGTGAACCTCCTCCCCAGTTTCAAGTCTTTTGCAGACTCTAACAGGTTTTCCTCTAAGATTGCCCCGCATTTTGCTCCATCCATCTTCCCATCAACTCTGACCAGCTTCCCTGTCCCTGCTGAAGAAAAGCATTCCCACAACAAGATGCTACCACCACCATGTTTCACGATGGGGATGGTGTGTTCAGGGTGATGTGCATTGTTAGTTTTCTAGCGCAAATAGTGTTTTGCTTTTAGGCCAAAATGTTAAATTTTGGTCTCATCTGACCAGAGCACCTTCTTCCACATGATTGCTGTGTCCCCCACATGGCTTCTTATGGTTTCTTTCAACAATGGCTTTTTTCTTGCCACTCTTCTATAAAGGCCAGATTTGTGAAGTGCACGACTAATAGTTTTCCTGTGGACAGATTCTCCCACTTGAGCTGTGGATCTCTGCATCTCCTCCAGAGTTACCATGGGCCTCTTGGTTTCTTCTCTGATTAATGCTCCCCTTTCCTGGCTTGTCAGTTTAGGTGGACAACCATGTCTTGGTAGGTTTGCAGTTGTGCCATTCTCTCCATTTTCGAACGATGAATTGAACAGTGCTCCATGAGATGTTGAAAGCTTGAAATATTTTTTTATAACCTAACCCTGCTTTAAAATTTTCCCTGACCTGTCTGGTGTGTTTCTTGGCCTTCATGATGCTGTTTGTTCACTAATGTTCTCTAACAAACCTTTGAGGGATTCACATAATAGCTGTATTTTATACTGAGATTAAATTACACACAGGTGTACTTTATTTACTTTACTTATTAGGTAACTTCTGAAGGCAATTGGTTCCACTAGATTTTAGTTAGGGGTATCAGAGTAAAGAGGGTGGAATACAAATGCACGCCACACTTTTCAGATATTTATTTGTAATAAATTTTGAAAACCATTTAGCATTTTCCTTTTACTTCACAATTATGTGCCACTTTGTGTTGGTCTATTACATAAAATCCCAATAAAATACATTTACATTTTTGGTTGTAATATGACAAAATGTGGAAAATTTCAAGGGGTATGAATACTTTTTCAAGGCATTGTAAACTGATTGCTAAAATATAAATGGTTTGACAAATCTAATCATAGACCACACCCACACCACTCACAATGTTACCTGAAACAAGCAGAGTTTTTCGCCCTCAATAAAAGCTTTTGTATCTCGTGCATTAACTATCACAGCAGAGGGACGTTGAGTAAAAAGTGTTTCAAAATTAGGAAAAAGTTAGCAAGCCTGTCACTTTTTTTAACCTTGCTAATCTTGCAGGGTTGATTCATTGCCTTATGTATCCTTGTGATCATTTCCACAAAGATTGAAAGTAAAAAAATAAAAGAAAATTTTGAGTTGTCTCCGGAACAGGAATACAGGGTAAATACTACAGTGAGTGCATTTGTTGTGATGACAACTGATTAAAAAAGGATTTTGTTTTTCACTTTAGAGACATTTCCTCTCACCTCCTGCTTTGTCTGTGGATTAGGAAGTAAAGGAAAATCCACCAAATGGGACACAAATGGCAATAGAAAACCTGTGGGTTTTACTATTCCCTATTCAGGTTTTGGCTGTACATTTACTTTAAAGCATATCTAAATCCAAAAGCAAATGTTTATTGTATCACAGCTTACCAATTCTTTAATGTGGTGGTTGCAATACTTTCCTTATTAATTTTACAATAGTTTTTAATAAGATTTTTCCAGTTACAAGCAGTACAAAAGACAAATGTCATGTTATCACAAAAGATCTTGAATAGCACAAAAGAACACCTGGGTTAACAAACAGCAGACATACCCAAGAAACTTGTGCGAAAACAATTGGGTAATTTAGGCAAAAAATTCCCAGCATTAAATCCACCAGGTATAGGAGAGTCAGTAGTCATAGCCCCATAAATCACACAGAAAGGGTATCAAGGAAAACATGACAGACGTTGTAGAACGAGTAAAGAGTAGGTTCAACTAGCCCCAGAAATTGGGGAAATAAAAAGGGACAGTAAAAAGTAAGAAAAAGAAGTAAATAGGAACAAGGAGAGAAGAGGGTCAAGTTGGGAAGTATCAAGGCATGGAAATGTATTGAATCCATGGGTCCCATGTTCTATCAAATTTGTCCATATTGTTGTGTAGAATCCAGGTGAGTCTGTCGTTAACCATGATCCAATTCAATTTATTCTTAACATATGCAAGCGGAATAATTGATCTATTCCAGTGTTTAGCAATAGTGATTCTTGCTGCTAACAGCATATAGGTGAGCAATTTAAGGGATTTTTTTGGCACTGTACTTGGAAATTTATGAAAGAGGGCCGTCTCCAGGGCCCTGCGAACATTCACCCCCATCACTGTGTAAGGTTTAACATGCAGATCCAAAATCTGTTTGCTACCGGGCACCACCACCAGATGTGAAATATAGAACCCATCTGCCCGCAGCGCCAAAAACACATAGTGAAGCAGATGGGTGCATCTTCGCAATCCAGGTCAGAACCAGATACCATTTCAATAATGTTTTCTAATTTGCCTCAATTAGGTGGTATTGATGGAGACAATGCTAAGGCTGTATCTTGCCAATCGGGTAGATCATAGCTAACATTCAAGTCCCATTCCCATTGATCCATATAGGGAAGTTTACAGCTCGAATCAGTAAGAAGGGCATAAACTGTAGAAATACGGCCTCTAGAGAGATTATTATTCTGACAGGAAAATTCAAAATTGGCAAGAGTGGGTGGTCCATCTAGTAAAAAAGTTGTCGAGCGAATGAAGGAGACGATTTGTGTAATTTTAAAGATTTCTATGGGAGACATCTGCAATTTTTCTTTAAAATGTTGGAGAGGGTAAATTTGACCACCCCAGAGGTAATCTCCTATCCGTAGTAACCCTTTGTTGATCCACCATTGGAATGGAGCCGGAACCATGCCAGGTACAAATTCAGGGTTACAAAAGATAGGGGCTAAAGGTGTGTGTGAGGAAGCCAGGGATTGCGATAACGTACCCTATCCCAGACTGTCAATGAAAAAGATAAAGTGGGACATAATGTAAGAGGGCGAGGTTGATTAGGGAGCCAGAGTAAGGAGCCAATCGCTATAGGGTGGCAGGAAAGAGCTTCAATAGAAACCCAGAGGGGAGTAGATACTTTAGCTGTACTATAGGTCAACTACGCTATTTGGGCGGCTTGGAAGGTTAGGGAGGCCAATCCCACCGTGCAATTTTAAAGCGTATAATGTCTTCTGGTTCATCCAAGGCCATTTATTGTTCCAAACAAAACTAAGTAGTTTCCTTTTTTAATGTTTTTTTTTTCTTTCATCCGTTGATCTGGCCAATAAGCCTGTTATTTTTCAACTTCCTTTAGAAGACCGAGCTGTCCAGCAAAAGTAGCGGACAGGGTTGAGACAAACCACTTACCACTGACAAGGGTGCTTACAATGGTCAGCTTTTATCCATTTATGTAATACCTTTATCTCAAAAAGAAAAAAAAACTTACAGTAACTCAGTGTTTCTCATACATTTCATTTACCCTTTAAAATTATGTACATCTCAAGGCACCCCATTTTAAAATGTAATGAAACTGAAGTAATAGTTTTACATATCACTGCAGCATCTCCACATGTAGGACACCCAACATTAGAGGTGATTTATTTTACAAAATAAACACACTTTTGCACACTGGTATTGACTAGCATTCCATTGTTCCTCTTCTCCTTCAGTTTCTCCCCCTAATCAGGCTAACGTGACCTCAGAGAGTCAGTGGATGTATAAACGAGGATGCCTGACATCCTCCTTATCAGCCTCTGTTGTTATTGGTTGTTAGGAAACCAGAAGCTGTGCCCAAGGTTGCAATAAAAACTTTGACTTTGTGTAACAAAAAGGACAAGCTTGACCCATTGACGGCTTGTTGACAATTTTTAGGCATTTTGCTAAGGCACCCCTAAATAACCCAGAAGGCACAGGGTGCAACGACACCCAGGCGCTGAATCAGTAGAAGTGCCAATATTTATTTAACATATAAAATTCAAACTTACACTTAGGCGAAGGAAGAGCAGCAATGAGGTGGATGGGAGTCATCCACAGCACGGCATCAGGGACCTGCAGGGAACAATGAGCCTGGTGGTAGAGAGCCAGACCCGCCAAAGACCAACCTTCCTCAAACGCTCAGCGCTACGACTGATGCTGGGCGGGCAGTCGTGTTTCAGGTCCTTGTTTACATTTACAGACTCATTGCTGTTTAAAGCTCCACTTGATTGCCTCCTTCCCCCATCCACTGCCATATTTGACACCTTTTAGGGGGAAAGGGGGGAACGGATACCTGGTTTTGACAGGTACCCGCTCCCACTTCCGGCTCAGTTCGCTGCAGCAAAGTGAGCCGGAAGTTCGGCCCCCCTCTTTCCTCCTGGGAACCTTCACGGGTCCCAGAAGACTGCCGAACCATTCGGTATGCGCAGCGTGACTTGCGCATGTGCAGTGGGCACCTGGCTGTGAAGCCGCAAGCTGTCACAGCCTGGTGCCCACAGTTGAGATGCCGGTGCCGGGGAGAGAAGAGACGTGCGGGTGAGCACAAACTCTGGACTCTGGGACAGGTAAGTGTGTGTTTATTAAAAGTCAGCAGCTACAGTTTTTGTAATAAACACAAAAACAGCTCAATCTCTGCTTTAAGATGCATGTGTAAATTTTAACCACAAGCCTACAGGGCACTTATACCCCCTTCCTGCCCAGGCCAATTTCCAGCTTTCAGTGCTGTCACAATTTGAATGACAATTGTACGGTCATGCAACACTGAACCCATATGAAATTTTTATCATTTTGTGATGGATAGAGCTTTATTTTGGGGGTATTTAATCAACTCTGGTTTTTTTATTTTTTCTGAAACAAACCAAAAACCACTGAAAATTTGGAAAAAAAAAAGTTTTGTCTTAATTTTTGTTATAAAGTTTTGTAAACAAGTGATTTGTCTCCTTCACTGATATGCGCTAATGAGGCTGAACTGATAGGCTGCACTGATGGACACTGATAGGTGGCACTGATGGGCACTGCGTGGAGGCACTGGTAGGTGGCACTAATGGGCATTGACAGGCATCACTGATGGGCACTGAAAGGCAGCACTGATATATGGCACTGATAGGCAGCACTTACTGGCAGTATTAGGTGGTACTGACTGGCACGGTTAGGCGGCACTGAGGGGCACTGATAGGCGGCACTGATGCGCACTGGTAGGTGGCACTGACTGGCACTGATTGGCAGCACTGATAGGTGGCACTGATTGGCATTGATAGGTGGCACTGACAGCCACTGATGGGTGACACTGAAAGGCAGCTCAGATGGGCACTGATATGTGGCATTGATGTGCACTGATATGTGGCATTGATGTGACACTGATGGACAGTGACAGGTGGCACTGCTGGGGCTACACTGATCATCAGGGCACACTGATCATCAATGCCCTGATGATCAGTGTAGATGCCCCCTCCGTGGAATGCTGATTACCGGCTCTCCTTTCCTCTCGAGCTGACAGCTGATCACATGACCGTGCCGATATCTTCGGCTCTTTCTGTGGATTGGTGATCCGCAGTGTCCGAGAGACACAGCACACCGCTGATCGCTGCGCTTCGGGAGCCGTGCATGCGCGGTGAGAATGGGAGGATGTCATATGACGTCCTCCCAGAACGAGAGAACCACCTTGCGTCCGCCATATTACTATATGGCGGGCGGGAGGTGGTTAACAATGTTTTCCATATCTATCCTGACTGTCTGACATACAGAGGTCAGAAGCAAAAAAAAAACACCTGTGTGCACAGGATTCTAAAGGAAAGTTCACTTTCAGAACATGTTACATGTTCAGCAGCTCAACCCCCTCTGTCTTTGACAGTGGGCCAGGGATCTTCTCCTCACACCCACTGTCACAATCTAAAAAGAACATGGCCGTGTGGGGCTTTGCCCAGACAGCTGCTGTTAGGAATGGACTGGCCAGCAATGGTGGGACTCACCTGCCTTTTGATCTGCAGTACCAGGGCTGGCCAGCGGGTGCTCCCAGCAATCAGAGACTCAACCTTTCAGCCAGCTAACACCTGGAACTGATGATACTGGTGTATTTAAGGGATGGCCAGACTTGCAGACTCTGCCTTGGTGTTGTGTTTGTCCTGGGCCCTGTATCTGTCCTGCATCCTGTTTCTGTTCCTTTGCTGACTTCTCCTGCTCTGATCCTGGCTTGTGACCCTGACCATCCCTCTGTCTGACCCTCTGTACTACGCTGCTTGCTACCTGTTCTGATCCCTGGCTTGTGACCCGGACCATCCCTCTGCCTGACCCTCTGTACTATGCTGCTTGCTACCTGCTGAACCTGGCCTGTGACCCCGACCATTCTCCGCTTGCTCCCCCTGTACCTACCTGCCCAATTGATATTGACCCGGCCTGCCTGACGACGCTTGCTTGTATATACTGTTATCTGTGGGTGGTTTGGTTTGTTTGCACCGTATTATGTTTTAGTATTGCACTGCGTTTATGTTTGTACTGTTAGTGTTAATAAATTATATTGTTTATAACATATCTGAGGTCTGCGTTTCCCTGCTTCAGTCACACACCTCTGGTCATACCTGGGAGCCCTGACATTACACCAAGGCCAATCCTGACCAGAAGTGGCTGCACAGGGAAGCCATCTTGGCTTGTTGATGGGAAGGATGGATCTTGAGGAGGTTGAGTATTTATATCTGCTAGTGTTTGATGACAGGGAGTATGCTTATCAGACTCTGAAGGAGTATACCCGGGATGAATTGCTAGAATGTATACGGCTCGCTCATGTTCTAGTAGATCAGGGCACAGAGTTCTCTGAGGTGCAGCCATTGATTGAGGTTTGTGCAGAGTTGGTTTCATCTGGTTCCCCCGAATGCAGGGATGAATTTTTGCCACCATTTAGTGCAGACCAGGTAGAGTCCCTGGTGTGGTTATTAGAGGATGATGTGGGTTACTTTCTGGAGCGTTATTCCACATGTTCACCACAGACACTAAGAGATTGTATAAACGCAGTGCAGTCATTGGTCAGACAGGCTTTGTGTAAGCTCAGCTTTGTTCAACCCATACTGCAGACATGGACAGACTTGTTGCACCCAGCCTCAGTCAGCTTACAAAGACCCAGTCCTGCTTCTAACTCTACTCCTGTATTCCCACCAGCTCCTCCAGTTACAGCCCAGTATACTTGGCTATCTACCGCATGTCAGTCCCCTGTTCCCACTCGCTGCACCTATCCTGCCTTTAACCCTGTAAAAAAGCCCTCTGTAGCAACCGCTCCCTCTCCTGTTCCATCCTCCAGTTCTTCTCTGTCTCCAGCTGCTCCATTCGTTTGCAGACCTGCGTTTACTTGCAGTGCTCCCGTAGTTAAAACCAGAAAAAAGCGAAAATTCTTTCCAACCAATACCATCCTGCCAGTATCCAAACCGGTGAGCCTGCCTTCCGTGGTTCAGACTGATGCCTGTACGCAGCCTGATGCCTCTACTCGGCCTGAAGCCTCTACTCGGCCTGAAGCCTCTACTCGGCCTGATGCCTCTACGCGGCCTGAAGCCTCTACTCGGCCTGATGCCTCTACTCGGCCTGATGCCTCTACTCGGCCTGAAGCCTCTACTCGGCCTAATGCCTCTACCCAGCATGATGAACTGATCCAGCCTGACGATCCTATTAGGCCAGTTGACTCGATGCCCGCTGTTGATCCAGATGATCCGGTGCCCGCTGTCATGCCAATTGACTCAGAACCCGCTGTCGTACCTGGTGACTCGGTGCCCACTGCCTTGCCAGATGACGCGGTGCCCGTTGGCAAGCCAAATGACCTGATGCCTGGTGACCTAGTGTCCGCTGTCATACCTGATGACCCGATGCCCGCTGTCGAGCCAGACAATCCGGTACCTGATGACCCGGTGCCCACTGTCGTGCCTGTTGACTCGGAGACCACTGCCTTGCCAGATGACGCGGTGCCCGCTGTCGAGCCAAATGACCTGATGCCTGGTGACCCGATGCCCGCTGTCCAGCCAGACGATTCAATGTCTGCCCCGGTGCCCGCGGTCATGCCAGTTGACTCGGAGACCACTGCCTTGCCAGATGACGCGGTGCCCGCTGTCGAGCCAAATGACCTGATGCCTGGTGACCCGATGCCCGCTGTCCAGCCAGACGATTCAATGTCTGCCCCGGTGCCCGCGGTCATGCCAGTTGACTCGGAGCCCACTGCCTTGCCAGATGACGCGGTGCTCGCTGTCGAGCCAAATGACTTGATGCCTGGTGACCCGATGCCCGCTGTCCAGTCAGACGATCCAATGTCTGACCCAGTGCCCACGGTCATACCAGTTGACTCGGAGCCCACTGCCTTGCCAGATGACCCGATGCCCGCTGTCCAGTCAGACGATCCAATGTCTGACCCAGTGCCCGCGGTCATACCAGTTGACTCGGAGCCCACTGCCTTGCCAGATGACGCGGTGCCCGCGGTCGAGCCAAATGACCTGATGCCTGGTGACCCGATGCCCGCTGTCCAGCCAGACGATTCAATGTCTGCCCCGGTGCCCGCGGTCATGCCAGTTGACTCGGAGCCCACTGCCTTGCCAGATGACGCGGTGCTCGCTGTCGAGCCAAATGACTTGATGCCTGGTGACCCGATGCCCGCTGTCCAGTCAGATGATCCAATGTCTGACCCAGTGCCCACGGTCATACCAGTTGACTCGGAGCCCACTGCCTTGCCAGATGACCCGATGCCCGCTGTCCAGTCAGACGATCCAATGTCTGACCCAGTGCCCGCGGTCATACCAGTTGACTCGGAGCCCACTGCCTTGCCAGATGACGCGGTGCCCGCGGTCGAGCCAAATGACCTGATGCCTGGTGACCCGATGCCCGCTGTCCAGCCAGACGATTCAATGTCTGCCCCGGTGCCCGCGGTCATGCCAGTTGACTCGGAGCCCACTGCCTTGCCAGATGACGCGGTGCTCGCTGTGGAGCCAAATGACTTGATGCCTGGTGACCCGATGCCCGCTGTCCGGTCAGACGATCCAATGTCTGACCCAGTGCCCGCGGTCATACCAGTTGACTCGGAGCCCACTGCCTTGCCAGATGACGCGGTGCCCGCTGTCGAGCCAAATGACCTGATGCCTGGTGACCCGATGCCCGCTGTCCAGCCAGACCATCCAATGTCTGACCCAGTGCCTGCGGTCATACCAGTTGACTCGGAGCCCACTGTCGTGCCTGGTGTCTCGGTGCCCGCTGCTCCGCCTGGGGGCCCGAGACCTGTTGCTCCGCTTGGGGGTCCAGCACCCGCCGCTCCGCCTGGGGATCCGGCGCCCGCCGCCCCGCCTGGGGGCCTGAGACCTGTCGCTCCGCCTGAGGGCCCGAGACCTGTCGCTCCGCCTGGGGGTCCGGCACCTGCCACTCCGCTTGAGGGCCCGAGACCTGTCGCTCCTCCTGGGGGTCCGGCGCCCGCCGCTCCGCCTGAGGGCCCGAGACCTGTCGCTCCACCTGGGGGTCCGGCGCCCGCCGCTCCGCCTGAGGGCCCGAGACCTGTCGCTCCATCTGGGGGTCCGGCGCCCGCCGCTCCGCCTGAGGGCCCGAGACCTGTCGCTCCTCCTGGGGGTCCGGCGCCCGCCGCTCCGCCTGAGGGCCCGAGACCTGTCGCTCCTCCTGGGGGTCCGGCGCCTGCCGCTCCGCCTGAGGGCCCGAGACCTGTCGCTCCACCTGGGGGTCCGGCGCCCGCCGCTCCGCCTGAGGGCCCGAGACCTGTCGCTCCTCCTGGGGGTCCGGCGCCCGCCGCTCCGCCTGAGGGCCCGAGACCTGTCGCTCCTCTTGGGGGTCCGGCGCCCGCCGCTCCGCCTGAGGGCCCGAGACCTGTTGCTCCGCCTGGGGGTCTGGCGCCTGCCGCTCCGCCTGAGGGCCCGAGACCTGTCGCTCCACCTGGGGGTCCGGCGCCCGCCGCTCCGCCTGAGGGCCCGAGACCTGTCGCTCCATCTGGAGGTCCGGCGCCCGCCGCTCCGCCTGAGGGCCCGAGACCTGTCGCTCCGCCTGGGGGTCCGGCGCCCGCCGCTCCGCCTGGGGGCACGATGCCTGTCGCCCCGCCTGGGGGCACGATGCCTGTCGCCCCGCCTGGGGGCACGATGCCTGTCGCCCCGCCTGGGGGCCCGGTGCCTGTCGCCCCGCCTGGGGGCCCGGTGCCTGTCGCCCCGCCTGGGGGCCCGGTGCCTGCTGCTCCGCCCGGGGGCCCGGTGCCTGCTGCTCCGCCCGGGGGCCCGGTGCCTGCTGCTCCGCCCGGGGGCCCGCTGCCTGTCGCCCCGCCCGGGGGCCCGGTGCCTGTCGCCCCGCCCGGGGGCCCGGTGCCTGCCGCTCCGCCCGGGGGCCCGGTGCCTGCCGCTCCGCCCGGGGGCCCGGTGCCTGCCGCTCCGCCCGGGGGCCCGGTGCCTGTAGCCCCGCCCGGGGGCCCGGTGCCTGCTGATCCGCCCGGGGGCCCGGTGCCTGCTGCTCCGCCTGGTGGCCCGCTGCCTGCTGCTTCGCCTGGTAATCCGATGTGCCTCTGCCCGGAGTCCTGCCCGATGTGCCTCTGCCCGGAGTCCTGCCCGATGTGCCTCTGCCCGGAGTCCTGCCCGATGTGCCTCTGCCCGGAGTCCTGCCCGATGTGCCTCTGCCCGGAGTCCTGCCCGATGTGCCTCTGCCCGGAGTCCTGCCCGATGTGCCTCTGCCCGGAGTCCTGCCCGATGTGCCTCTGCCCGGAGTCCTGCCCGATGTGCCTCTGCCCGGAGTCCTGCCCGATGTGCCTCTGCCCGGTGTGCCTCTGCCCGGAGTCCTGCCCGATGTGCCTCTGCCCGGAGTCCTGCCCGATGTGCCTCTGCCCGATGTGCCTCTGCCCGGAGTCCTGCCCGATGTGCCTCTGCCCGGTGTGCCTCTGCTCGATGTGCCTCTGCTCGGAGTCAAGCCCGGTGTGCCGCTGCCCGGAGTCCTGCCCGGTGTGCCAGTCTTTGATATCCCGCCAGTTGCCAGACCCGGGCGGTGGAACATTTTGCCCAGCTAGGACTGTTTGGAGCGTCCTGAGGCCGCTCCTTGAGGGGGGGGGTACTGTTAGGAATGGACTGGCCAGCAATGGTGGGACTCACCTGCCTTTTGATCTGCAGTACCAGGGCTGGCCAGCGGGTGCTCCCAGCAATCAGAGACTCAACCTTTCAGCCAGCTAACACCTGGAACTGATGATACTGGTGTATTTAAGGGATGGCCAGACTTGCAGACTCTGCCTTGGTGTTGTGTTTGTCCTGGGCCCTGTATCTGTCCTGCATCCTGTTTCTGTTCCTTTGCTGACTTCTCCTGCTCTGATCCTGGCTTGTGACCCTGACCATCCCTCTGTCTGACCCTCTGTACTACGCTGCTTGCTACCTGTTCTGATCCCTGGCTTGTGACCCGGACCATCCCTCTGCCTGACCCTCTGTACTATGCTGCTTGCTACCTGCTGAACCTGGCCTGTGACCCCGACCATTCTCCGCTTGCTCCCCCTGTACCTACCTGCCCAATTGATATTGACCTGGCCTGCCTGACGACGCTTGCTTGTATATACTGTTATCTGTGGGTGGTTTGGTTTGTTTGCACCGTATTATGTTTTAGTATTGCACTGCGTTTATGTTTGTACTGTTAGTGTTAATAAATTATATTGTTTATAACATATCTGAGGTCTGCGTTTCCCTGCTTCAGTCACACACCTCTGGTCATACCTGGGAGCCCTGACAGCTGCGTCATTCTTTCCCAGTTTTCTGTAAATAAATGCCTACAAGTTGCGGCTGACGGCTTGTAGTTCTGAATGAACTACCAGGATGCTGCTAAGCGCTTTGGTAGTCTAATTTGCTTCTAATGCTGACCACCCCTCTCCAGTGTGATTGATGCTATGGGAGGATTAGAAGAAGATGATCAAGAAAATAAAGGTATCATCATCATTTACAGTACACGGTTGTAAAAATAGCTTTTTTTTTTTACTGTCTGGAGTAGGGATTCCAGTCAAGGCCAATTTTTAGCTTTCAGTGCTATCGCACTTTGAATGACAATGGCGTGGTCATGCAACACTGTACCCATATGAATTTTTTAGCATTTTTTTGAGCCTGATAAAGCTTTATTTTGGTGGTATTTATTCACCACTGGGATTTTTATTTTTTTTGCTATATAAATGAAAAAGTCCAAAAATTTAGAAAAAAAGTGTTTCTCTTATAAAATTTTGCAAATAAATAATCTTGGCTAAAATTTATTAATCTATCTTTTTTTATATTTTTACTTTATCTTTTTATATTATTATTTATGTTTTATATATGAATATGAGTACAATGATAAACAGTGTGCTAATCAATAAAAGTGTTTAAAGCACACACACAGTCCACATCCCAAATCAATGGTGGTAGGAAGGGTGAAGGGAATCCTAGGAGCGAATAGAGTGCGCACTCACCAGAAGTGCGTAAAAATTACGCAAGTAGAGAGATAAACTCTTCAGTATGTCTCTGGCATCCAGGCTCTGGTCAGATCGCACTCCACACCATCCTCTATGGCACCGCGAACCGCAGTAAACCGTATTCCCCAAATGGCAAGGGCGTCAAAGGTACTCCTTAGTCCAAAAAAGGCACTGTGGGAGATGGTGCTCTCAAGGAGAGCCCAATAAAGGACGCCACATAGTGTAATGCTGTTTGACTTGAATTTATTGTAGTCAAAGCAAGTAACAAAAAATTGTACTGACCATATAAGTTGGCCACATATAGTGGCTAGATGTCCATGAGCTGTAGCCCCCCTGACGCGTTTCGTGCGATGCACGTTATCAAAGGGCGCAGGGCTTACAGCAGGACATCTTACCCCATCTATATATGCACAGGAATGGCAATCGCGCTAGTCGCGGCGGCCATTTTGCCGGCGTTTCGCGCATGCGCAGTACATCGGCGCCATTTTGCCGTGGATCAAGGGAGAATACAATAGTTTCCCCTAGTGCCCATTAAAAACATACAAGGCGGCACTGTATTTCAGATAGGAGAAAACCGAATCTCCTGTTTATCTGATAGTCATGGACACAAATACATGACTATATATATCAATTGCTATTATTATATAAAGTAAGCTATTAAGGGGGTACTGGTTACAAATAAAAAACCATCTTCAAACAGAAGGAGTAATTAATTATAGTATACTAATCTTATGTATATGCATATGTAAATGCATGTAACCAGGTTTGTTTAGTAAAAGTTGTTTAATAAAATTGGAAGCAGTCATTTTACATTTAGCTTACCATTCAAATAAATATTCATAAATAATAGCATAAAAAATTATTTTGCAAAAAATTACTGCGACTTAATAAATAATTATAATAATATAATAATGCGATGGCCATTTCTATTGCAATAAAATAGATGTAAAAATAATATATTTAAAATCTCATATATTTTATTAAATCTGAATTAAAAAACTAGGTCAGCATAATACATCCAAAGTCAGTACATTTCATATGGTCAGAAGAAATCAAACATCAATATTAGTACATGGTAATAAATATTGTACTTAATAAAACAATCTAAGAACATATAAAATAGAATAGAATACGCAATGACAGGTGTGGTGATATTTAGATATTTAGACACTACCAACCACATTCAATATATGAGTATCATTAATACTGGGACCATATAAACGCACATTAGCTGTCATCAATAAAACAATTTAAATCAAATTCAATATTGTGGCCATTAGGGTGTAGAGAACCAAGTTCATATATCCACTTAGATTCTAGTTGTGAGATCGCTCTTTTTTTATTTTGTCCTCTCCAGTGTGTGTTTATAATTCCTATACCTATAAATATTAATGATGATGGATCTTTGTTGTGGTGCGTTTTGTAATGGAGGGATAAAGAGTGATCTTTAAAGCCCTTTCTGATGTTGTTAACGTGTTCTTTTAAAGGGTCTCTCAAACGTCTGGTTGTTCGCCCTATGTATTGTAAGTGGCAAGGGCATTGTATTAGATAAACGACATATTTACTCGTGCAAGTAATAAAGTCGTCAATCTTAAAAATCTTACCATTTGCTGTAGACTTAAAGCTTGTATGCCTACTAGTGAAGTTACTGTTAGTGCAGGTCATACACTTTCTGCATGGGTAGAAACCTTTCATTTGTGGGAAAAAAAGGAGCATTTAAAGGAGGGTCTAGAACATTTGGGGCTATTCTATTCCCCAAGGGAGTGGCTTTTCTAAAAGCGATCTGTGGTTTATCTGGTAGAAAACGTCTTAAAACGGGGTCTGACATTAAGATCTTCCAATTATTACGAATTATTCTAGTAACTGACTTATGTTGGATTGAATAATTTGTCACAAAAGGGCAAACTTTCTCTGGCCTCTGATTGTTATTATTCTTCAGCATCTGATCTCTATTTGAGTCGCCTACTTGTATCATGGTTTGTGTCAAAGTATTTTCATCATATCCCTTTTCAAGGAACTTAGTTTTAATAATGGCAGCCTGTTTATAGTATGTATTAACATCAGTACAGTTGCGTCTAATTCTGGTGAACTGACCCTTAGGTACATTCCGCAACCAAGCCGGGTGGTGACAGCTTTCCAAGGGAATGTAGCTGTTTCTATCAGTTTGCTTAAAAAATGACTCAGTTATAATTCTTCCCTCTAGATTTATCAAAGTCAGGTCCAAAAAATTAATGTTCTCATGACTATAATTAAAAGTAAGACTAATATTAAGAGAGTTAAAATTCAGAGTAGTAAAAAAATTTAAAAGTGATTCTTCATCGCCATTCCATATGAGGAGGATATCATCTATGTATCTCCTGTAAAAGGAGAGTTCGGGCCAATCCCTAGCATAGATGACATCCTCCTCCCACCTGGCCATAAATAAATTCGCCAGGCTGGGGGCGAATTTCGCCCCCATCGCCACTCCCTTAGTCTGTAGATAGAACTGGCGATATGAGGAGGATATCATCTATGTATCTCCTGTAAAAGGAGAGTTCGGGCCAATCCCTAGCATAGATGACATCCTCCTCCCACCTGGCCATAAATAAATTCGCCAGGCTGGGGGCGAATTTCGCCCCCATCGCCACTCCCTTAGTCTGTAGATAGAACTGGCGATTAAACCAAAAATGGTTCTTTGTCATTGCGAATTCCAAAAGTATTAAAATAAAATCTTTCTGTAAAATAGGTATATCGCTAAAATCATCTAAGAAGAATCTCACTGCTTCCATACCATCCGAGTGGTTTATATTAGTATATAAGGAGGCTACGTCAGCTGTAACCAAGAATGTATCCGAATTAGTAGAAATATCTTTAATATCTTGAAGAACCTGTTTTGTGTCTTTAAGATATGCTGGCGTTTTCGTCACGAGTGGCTGTAGGAAATGATCTATATATTTACCTATCCTGGCCGTTAGAGATCCTATGCCACTTATTATTGGCCTCCCTGGTGGGTTAAGTGGATCCTTATGCACCTTAGGCAATATGTATAAGATAGGAAGCCTCGGAGATACAGGGCATAAAAATGCTTTTTCTTTCTTACTTATAATATTGTTTTCATATCCCCTTTGTATTATTGACTTGAGTTCTTTCTTATATTGAACTACTGGGTTTTTAGGTAGCGGTAAATACGTATCTCCATCGCTGAGGATATTCTGGACTTCTTTAATGTAATCCATTTTATTGAGGACAACTACCCCTCCCCCTTTGTCCGCGGGGCGGATCACAAGGTCTTTTTTCTCTAATAATGAGTCAATGGCTTTACGATTAGCATCATGTTTATTGACTTTCTTAGTTTTCAAGGTCTCTAGGTCACGTAAGACTGTGTCCCTGAAGGCGTTGATATAGGTGTTATTTTGTGGTGGAGGGTTGAAAAGTGACGGATTATGAAGATTAGAGTTAATAAATCTACCTTGATTAAAGGGAATTGGGGGTTTATTAAAAAAATATTTCTTTAAGGACAGTTGCCTTACATATTTCCTGATATCAACATATGTTTGAAATTTATTGAGCGGTTTATTAGGTGCAAATTTCAATCCTTTATTTAATAATTTAATTTCCTGGATAGTCAGAGTCTTATTGCTCAGGTTAAAAATCCCCATATCCTTTACATCTTTCTTTTCTTGAGGTTTGTTGATCCTCTTGCCTCCCCGTTTACCTCTTCGGTGGCACCTCTTTTTTGTGCCTTGTTCTCCCCTAAAAAATTAACCTGAGGTTGATTCCTATTGGGCTGTTCAATATGGGCTTGTTGTGTGTATGTCGTCCTATAGTCAGGTCTATTAGACTGAGGTGCTGGTCCATAATTCGTGTTTCTCCACGTAGAGTGGTTAGGATTCCTCATATTATTTCTAGGTGAGGAATAAGGTCTGTTGTTATATGCCTGTTGGGCCTGGTTAGGCTTAAAGTACTGACGACTTTTGTTTTGGTTGTAATTATAATTATAATTATTTTGATAATTATTATGATATTCAGGTCTTGGATGCCAGTCAAGGTTGCGAGGTCCTATGTCACTGGTACCTTCTGCCAATAAAGGGGCATAACCATTCTGGGTAGGGATATTGTACTGATAGTCTAGTCTGGCTGGTGATTGACCCTGATTATTAAATCTAGGTGATGAGCCCCTTTTTTGCCATGGTCCTTTTCTGAATTTATTAGTATGGTAGGTGTTGTTTGGCTTTGGAGGATTGATTATGGGAGTTACCTCCTCTTGCTTACACTGCCATTTAAACACCTGATCATTTTGATAATCCTCCACATCTCTAATGTATTTTTTTCTCTTTTTAATTTTTTGTTCCTTTTCTATATTCTCCATGTGGATTCGTAACTTGTTGGTCTCAATTTTATATTCCTCACTCTCTTTAAAAGGTGCGAGCTTATCCCGGGCCTTATTTATTTCTTCATCTAAATATTGTAGTTTTTTCTGTTTCCTTACAATTAAAAACTGCAAAAGGTCAAGGCCAACTTTATTAAAGAATTGGTACCAGTCCCCTGTTCCGTTTATATCTTCAAATTCTGGGGATACCTCCCACCTCAATGATCTTGGAACCATCCCTTCCTTGATGTACTTCTCTAGGAAGGAGATGTCCCATAAAGCCCTGATTTCGGCTGATGTAAGATTTTGTAAATGTGTAAACGTACTCATAAGATTATCTGTTGGGTGGTCTGTGGTAAATACTTCATCAGAAATTTTACCACGCATTAATCTTATTTCGAATATGTCAGCCATTATGGCAAACTTTTAGTAGCTGCTCAAGCTCAATATTGGTAGAAAGACAAAAGGGTGTAACAAAGGTATAGCGAGCGCTACGGGTAAGTAAATGTAAGCAGCTAAACACCAAACAAAGGTAACCAAAAAACCTTTCAATAATCAATAAAGGGAGAAAGATAGGTGTAGCGCTTTGAATCAGAGTGCAAAAAGAATACTCAAAAGGTGTATATATATATATATATGAATATGAGTACAATGATAAACAGTGTGCTAATCAATAAAAGTGTTTAAAGCACACACACAGTCCACATCCCAAATCAATGGTGGTAGGAAGGGTGAAGGGAATCCTAGGAGCGAATAGAGTGCGCACTCACCAGAAGTGCGTAAAAATTACGCATGTAGAGAGATAAACTCTTCAGTATGTCTCTGGCATCCAGGCTCTGGTCAGATCGCACTCCACACCATCCTCTATGGCACCGCGAACCGCAGTAAACCGTATTCCCCAAATGGCAAGGGCGTCAAAGGTACTCCTTAGTCCAAAAAAGGCACTGTGGGAGATGGTGCTCTCAAGGAGAGCCCAATAAAGGACGCCACATAGTGTAATGCTGTTTGACTTGAATTTATTGTAGTCAAAGCAAGTAACAAAAAATTGTACTGACCATATAAGTTGGCCACATATAGTGGCTAGATGTCCGCCGCGACTAGCGCGATTGCCATTCCTGTGCATATATAGATGGGGTAAGATGTCCTGCTGTAAGCCCTGCGCCCTTTGATAACGTGCATCGCACGAAACGCGTCAGGGGGGCTACAGCTCATGGACATCTAGCCACTATATGTGGCCAACTTATATGGTCAGTACAATTTTTTGTTACTTGCTTTGACTACAATAAATTCAAGTCAAACAGCATTACACTATGTGGCGTCCTTTATTGGGCTCTCCTTGAGAGCACCATCTCCCACAGTGCCTTTTTTGGACTAAGGAGTACCTTTGACGCCCTTGCCATTTGGGGAATACGGTTTACTGCGGTTCGCGGTGCCATAGAGGATGGTGTGGAGTGCGATCTGACCAGAGCCTGGATGCCAGAGACATACTGAAGAGTTTATCTCTCTACATGCGTAATTTTTACGCACTTCTGGTGAGTGCGCACTCTATTCACTCCTAGGATTCCCTTCACCCTTCCTACCACCATTGATTTGGGATGTGGACTGTGTGTGTGCTTTAAACACTTTTATTGATTAGCACACTGTTTATCATTGTACTCATATTCATATATATATATATATATATACACCTTTTGAGTATTCTTTTTGCACTCTGATTCAAAGCGCTACACCTATCTTTCTCCCTTTATTGATTATTGAAAGGTTTTTTGGTTACCTTTGTTTGGTGTTTAGCTGCTTACATTTACTTACCCGTAGCGCTCGCTATACCTTTGTTACACCCTTTTGTCTTTCTACCAATATTGAGCTTGAGCAGCTACTAAAAGTTTGCCATAATGGCTGACATATTCGAAATAAGATTAATGCGTGGTAAAATTTCTGATGAAGTATTTACCACAGACCACCCAACAGATAATCTTATGAGTACGTTTACACATTTACAAAATCTTACATCAGCCGAAATCAGGGCTTTATGGGACATCTCCTTCCTAGAGAAGTACATCAAGGAAGGGATGGTTCCAAGATCATTGAGGTGGGAGGTATCCCCAGAATTTGAAGATATAAACGGAACAGGGGACTGGTACCAATTCTTTAATAAAGTTGGCCTTGACCTTTTGCAGTTTTTAATTGTAAGGAAACAGAAAAAACTACAATATTTAGATGAAGAAATAAATAAGGTCCGGGATAAACTCGCACCTTTTAAAGAGAGTGAGGAATATAAAATTGAGACCAACAAGTTACGAATCCACATGGAGAATATAGAAAAGGAACAAAAAATTAAAAAGAGAAAAAAATACATTAGAGATGTGGAGGATTATCAAAATGATCAGGTGTTTAAATGGCAGTGTAAGCAAGAGGAGGTAACTCCCATAATCAATCCTCCAAAGCCAAACAACACCTACCATACTAATAAATTCAGAAAAGGACCATGGCAAAAAAGGGGCTCATCGCCTAGATTTAATAATCAGGGTCAATCACCAGCCAGACTAGACTATCAGTACAATATCCCTACCCAGAATGGTTATGCCCCTTTATTGGCAGAAGGTACCAGTGACATAGGACCTCGCAACCTTGACTGGCATCCAAGACCTGAATATCATAATAATTATCAAAATAATTATAATTATAATTACAACCAAAACAAAAGTCGTCAGTACTTTAAGCCTAACCAGGCCCAACAGGCATATAACAACAGACCTTATTCCTCACCTAGAAATAATATGAGGAATCCTAACCACTCTACGTGGAGAAACACGAATTATGGACCAGCACCTCAGTCTAATAGACCTGACTATAGGACGACATACACACAACAAGCCCATATTGAACAGCCCAATAGGAATCAACCTCAGGTTAATTTTTTAGGGGAGAACAAGGCACAAAAAAGAGGTGCCACCGAAGAGGTAAACGGGGAGGCAAGAGGATCAACAAACCTCAAGAAAAGAAAGATGTAAAGGATATGGGGATTTTTAACCTGAGCAATAAGACTCTGACTATCCAGGAAATTAAATTATTAAATAAAGGATTGAAATTTGCACCTAATAAACCGCTCAATAAATTTCAAACATATGTTGATATCAGGAAATATGTAAGGCAACTGTCCTTAAAGAAATATTTTTTTAATAAACCCCCAATTCCCTTTAATCAAGGTAGATTTATTAACTCTAATCTTCATAATCCGTCACTTTTCAACCCTCCACTACAAAATAACACCTATATCAACGCCTTCAGGGACACAGTCTTACGTGACCTAGAGACCTTGAAAACTAAGAAAGTCAATAAACATGATGCTAATCGTAAAGCCATTGACTCATTATTAGAGAAAAAAGACCTTGTGATCCGCCCCGCGGACAAAGGGGGAGGGGTAGTTGTCCTCAATAAAATGGATTACATTAAAGAAGTCCAGAATATCCTCAGCGATGGAGATACGTATTTACCGCTACCTAAAAACCCAGTAGTTCAATATAAGAAAGAACTCAAGTCAATAATACAAAGGGGATATGAAAACAATATTATAAGTAAGAAAGAAAAAGCATTTTTATGCCCTGTATCTCCGAGGCTTCCTATCTTATACATATTGCCTAAGGTGCATAAGGATCCACTTAACCCACCAGGGAGGCCAATAATAAGTGGCATAGGATCTCTAACGGCCAGGATAGGTAAATATATAGATCATTTCCTACAGCCACTCGTGACGAAAACGCCAGCATATCTTAAAGACACAAAACAGGTTCTTCAAGATATTAAAGATATTTCTACTAATTCGGATACATTCTTGGTTACAGCTGACGTAGCCTCCTTATATACTAATATAAACCACTCGGATGGTATGGAAGCAGTGAGATTCTTCTTAGATGATTTTAGCGATATACCTATTTTACAGAAAGATTTTATTTTAATACTTTTGGAATTCGCAATGACAAAGAACCATTTTTGGTTTAATCGCCAGTTCTATCTACAGACTAAGGGAGTGGCGATGGGGGCGAAATTCGCCCCCAGCCTGGCGAATTTATTTATGGCCAGGTGGGAGGAGGATGTCATCTATGCTAGGGATTGGCCCGAACTCTCCTTTTACAGGAGATACATAGATGATATCCTCCTCATATGGAATGGCGATGAAGAATCACTTTTAAATTTTTTTACTACTCTGAATTTTAACTCTCTTAATAATAGTCTTACTTTTAATTATAGTCATGAGAACATTAATTTTTTGGACCTGACTTTGATAAATCTAGAGGGAAGAATTATAACTGAGTCATTTTTTAAGCAAACTGATAGAAACAGCTACATTCCCTTGGAAAGCTGTCACCACCCGGCTTGGTTGCGGAATGTACCTAAGGGTCAGTTCACCAGAATTAGACGCAACTGTACTGATGTTAATACATACTATAAACAGGCTGCCATTATTAAAACTAAGTTCCTTGAAAAGGGATATGATGAAAATACTTTGACACAAACCATGATACAAGTAGGCGACTCAAATAGAGATCAGATGCTGAAGAATAATAACAATCAGAGGCCAGAGAAAGTTTGCCCTTTTGTGACAAATTATTCAATCCAACATAAGTCAGTTACTAGAATAATTCGTAATAATTGGAAGATCTTAATGTCAGACCCCGTTTTAAGACGTTTTCTACCAGATAAACCACAGATCGCTTTTAGAAAAGCCACTCCCTTGGGGAATAGAATAGCCCCAAATGTTCTAGACCCTCCTTTAAATGCTCCTTTTTTTCCACAAATGAAAGGTTTCTACCCATGCAGAAAGTGTATGACCTGCACTAACAGTAACTTCACTAGTAGGCATACAAGCTTTAAGTCTACAGCAAATGGTAAGATTTTTAAGATTGACGACTTTATTACTTGCACGAGTAAATATGTCGTTTATCTAATACAATGCCCTTGCCACTTACAATACATAGGGCGAACAACCAGACGTTTGAGAGACCGTTTAAAAGAACACGTTAACAACATCAGAAAGGGCTTTAAAGATCACTCTTTATCCCTCCATTACAAAACGCACCACAACAAAGATCCATCATCATTAATATTTATGGGTATAGGAATTATAAACACACACTGGAGAGGACAAAATAAAAAAAGAGCGATCTCACAACTAGAATCTAAGTGGATATATGAACTTGGTTCTCTACACCCTAATGGCCACAATATTGAATTTGATTTAAATTGTTTTATTGATGACAGCTAATGTGCGTTTATATGGTCCCAGTATTAATGATACTCATATACTGAATGTGGTTGGTAGTGTCTAAATATCTAAATATCACCACACCTGTCATTGCGTATTCTATTCTATTTTATATGTTCTTAGATTGTTTTATTAAGTACAATATTTATTACCATGTACTAATATTGATGTTTGATTTCTTCTGACCATATGAAATGTACTGACTTTGGATGTATTATGCTGACCTAGTTTTTTAATTCAGATTTAATAAAATATATGAGATTTTAAATATATTATTTTTACATCTATTTTATTGCAATAGAAATGGCCATCGCATTATTATATTATTATAATTATTTATTAAGTCGCAGTAATTTTTTGCAAAATAATTTTTTATGCTATTATTTATGAATATTTATTTGAATGGTAAGCTAAATGTAAAATGACTGCTTCCAATTTTATTAAACAACTTTTACTAAACAAACCTGGTTACATGCATTTACATATGCATATACATAAGATTAGTATACTATAATTAATTACTCCTTCTGTTTGAAGATGGTTTTTTATTTGTAACCAGTACCCCCTTAATAGCTTACTTTATATAATAATAGCAATTGATATATATAGTCATGTATTTGTGTCCATGACGATCAGATAAACAGGAGATTCGGTTTTCTCCTATCTTAATACAGTGCCGCCTTGTATGTTTTTAATGGGCACTAGGGGAAACTATTGTATTCTCCCTTGATCCACGGCAAAATGGCGCCGATGTACTGCGCATGCGCGAAACGCCGGCAAAATGGCCGCCGCGACTAGCTCGATTGCCATTCCTGTGCATATATAGATGGGGTAAGATGTCCTGCTGTAAGCCCTGCGCCCTTTGATAACGTGCATCGCACGAAACGCGTCAGGGGGGGCTACAGCTCATGGACATCTAGCCACTATATGTGGCCAACTTATATGGTCAGTACAATTTTTTGTTACTTGCTTTGACTACAATAAATTCAAGTCAAACAGCATTACACTATGTGGCGTCCTTTATTGGGCTCTCCTTGAGAGCACCATCTCCCACAGTGCCTTTTTTGGACTAAGGAGTACCTTTAACGCCCTTGCCATTTGGGGAATACGGTTTACTGCGGTTCGCGGTGCCATAGAGGATGGTGTGGAGTGCGATCTGACCAGAGCCTGGATGCCAGAGACATACTGAAGAGTTTATCTCTCTACATGCGTAATTTTTACGCACTTCTGGTGAGTGCGCACTCTATTCGCTCCTAGGATTCCCTTCACCCTTCCTACCACCATTGATTTGGGATGTGGACTGTGTGTGTGCTTTAAACACTTTTATTGATTAGCACACTGTTTATCATTGTACTCATATTCATATATATATATATATATATATATATATATACACCTTTTGAGTATTCTTTTTGCACTCTGATTCAAAGCGCTACACCTATCTTTCTCCCTTTATTGATTATTGAAAGGTTTTTTGGTTACCTTTGTTTGGTGTTTAGCTGCTTACATTTACTTACCCGTAGCGCTCGCTATACCTTTGTTACACATTATTTATGTTTTGTTTTTGTTTTTTTACATACTGTCACCCTAGCAGTACAGTGTCACCATGGTGACACTGTACTACTTGTGGAGGTTATGAAGATTTTTTTTTTTTTTTTTTACACTGATTGCTTTTACACCCATAAAGGCTGTAAAAGCAATCATTTCTCCTTTTCTCTGGCTGCATTCTTGCAGCCATTGAGAAATACTGTGTAAGCTGTGATTGGTCACAGTTTGTCAAATGGTACAAGGCTGTTGTGAATAGCCTTGTACCATGTGACCTCTGTGATCATTCACAGTTTTCACATGTAGTAAGCAATGATGTCAGAAGTGACATCTTGCCACCCGCCCCTGCACTGCCACCATCCGGCCGTTTATATACAACGGTTGGACGGGAAGTGGTTAAAATATTTATTTATGCTTCAGACATTAATGCACTCACATTTCAGAACATTAACAATCACTTTGTGTTATGTTTTGATATCCTTTGTGTGATCTCCACACTGCCTTTACTCGCCGTTTAATACTCCTTTAAGTGTCGTGACAGCAGAGCCTATGATTGCCCTTTTCACCCAGCTGCTCCGTTCATTGAAGCTGTACTACAGCTTTTATGAATGAAAGCGGATCTGTGAATAGATAATTGAAAGGTCCATCCACTGTACAGAACAGAAAAAAAAAATGTTTATGAAAGTTGAATTAATAAAAATTATGTGTATCCAATAAAGCTGCATGAAATACACAATTAATTAAGACCACATTTTGCTCAAAGGAAAAGGAGGATTTATATACATAAGGAGGAAAAAGCAGCACATGGCATTGATTGCATCAGTTATGCTGATTTATTTTTTTCTTCATTTTTTTTTTTCTTGTAATCTTTAGCTTTAAAATAGAGAATATTAAACAATATACCAAAAATGAGATGAGGCAGTGGCAGCTTCCAGCAGTCAGGTATTTAACTAGACAGAGTGATTCCCATTTTAAAATAAATGAAAGTGGAAAGGGAACAATTTCTGTTTCATTTTTAGTGTCCTAAACATTGTGAAGCGAACAGATGCTACTTTAGGCTTTTTAACAGGTTTACTTTATGTAAAAACAACCACACTAATTCTTTCCTCTGGCACAACTGCAGTTTTATTCCCTTGGATTCAGATGCCCTAAATGGTTCCTATATCACATTCTAATCCAAATTGAAATATATACAGTATATTGTACATGGAGCACAGCCTACCTGCTTACTGCTTCATTTTTTTTGCTAGACATTACTGTAGTACACTCAGTTACTTTTACTGGTAATCTGGTGATCTTTTCTCAAAGCCAGTAACTGGATTGAAACCTGCCTTGGAAGTTGAACGTGACTGATGATGCGGGAAGAGAGGAAGATACATAGGCTTCAGGAAGTACACTCCTACTGTCCTACTTACCACGGGTTTTGCAGGTGCAGTGGTTTACAGAGTACTCCGAGTAAAGTAAATTAACCACTTGCCCTGACCAGACCAATTTTTGCATTACGGCGCTGCATTACTTTAACTGACAATTGCACGGTCATGCAACGCTGCACCCAAATTAAATTTATGTCCTTTTTTTCCCATAAATAGAGCTTTCTTTCAGTGGTATTTGATCACCTGTGCATTTTTTTTATTTTCTGTGCTATAAAAAAAAGACAATTTTGAGAAAAAAGAAAACAATATTTTTATCTTTTTGCTATTAAACATGTCCAGTAAAAAAATTTAAAAAATCTAATTTTGTCATAAATTTAGGCCAACATACAGTTGCAAGAAAAAGTATGTGAACCCCTTGGGATTATGTGGAGTTTTGCATGAATTGGGCATAAAATGTGCTCTGAACGTCATCTAAGTCACAACAATAGAAGAACACAGTCTGCTGAACATAATACTACACAAACATTAGATGTTGCCATGGTTTAATTGCACATAACATGTAAACATTCACAGTGCAGGGAGGAAAAAGTATGTGAACCTTTGGACTTAATAACTGGTTGACCCTCCTTTGGCAGCAATAACCTCAACCAAACGTTTCCTGTAGTTGCAGATCAGACCTGCACAACGATCTGGAGTAATTTTGGACCACTCCTCTTCACAAAACTGTTTCAGTGTAGCAATATTCTTGGGATGTCTGGTGTGACTCGCTCTCTTAAGGTCATGCCACAGCATTTCAATCGGGTTGAGGTCAGGACTCTGACTGGGCAACTCCAGAAGGCGTATTCTGTGCTGTTGCAGCCATTGTTCTGTTGAATTACTTGTATGCTTTGGGTCATTGTCCTGTTGCATCACCCATCCTCTGCGGAGCTTCAGTTGGTGGACAGATGGTCGTACGTTTTCCTGAAAAATGTCTTGATAAACTCTGGAATTCGTTTTCCCATCAATGACAACAATCTGTCCAGGCCCTGAGGCAGCAAAGCAGCCCCAAACCATGATGCTCCCTCCGCCATGTTTTACAGTGGGGATGAGGTTTTGATGTTGGTGTGCTGTGCCTTTTTTTCTCCACACATAGTGTTGTGTGTTCTTCCCAAACAACTCAATCTTGGTTTCATCTGTCCACAGTATATTTTGCCAGTAGTGCTGTGGAACATCCAGGTGCTCTTTTGCAAACTTCAAACGTGCTGCAATATTCTTTTTGGACAGCAATGGCTTCCTCCGTGGTGTCCTCCCATGTACTCCATTCTTGTTTAATGTTTTCCTTATTGTAGATGTGTTAACAAAAATGTTAGCATGTGCCAGAGATTTCTGTAGGTCTTTAGCTGACACTCTGGGATTCTTCTTTACCTCATGCAGCATTCTGCGCTGTGCTCTTGCAGTCATTTTTACAGGACGACTACACCTAGGGAGAGTAGCAACAGTGCTAAACTTTCTCCATTTGTAGACAGTCTGTCTTACCGTGGACACATGAACATCAAGGCTTTTGGAGATACTTATGTAACCCTTTCCAGCTTCATGCAAGTCAACAATTCTTTTTTGTAGGTCTTCTGAGAGCTCTTTCTGCGAGGCATGGTTCACATCAGACAGTGCTTCTTGAAACCAGTAAACCCAAAACAGGTGTGTGTTTTTTAAGGGCAGGACAGCTGTCAGCAACACATCCAATATCACCACACTGATTGGAGTCAAGGTTGGCTCACTCCTGGCTCCAATTAGCTCTGGGGGAAGTCATTAAGCTAGGGACTCACATACTTTTTCCTCCCTGCACTGTGAATGTTTACATGTTATGTGCAATTAAACCATGGCAACATCTAATGTTTGTGTAGTATTATGTTCAGCAGACTGTGTTCTTCTATTGTTGTGACTTAGATGACGTTCAGAGCACATTTTATGCCCAATTCATGCAAAACTCCACGTAATCCCAAGGGGTTCACATACTTTTTCTTGCAACTGTATATACTGCTGCATGTCTTTGCTAAAAAAAAAAATCTCAATACTTGTAAATTAAATTGGTTTACGTGAAAGTTATAGCCTTTACAAATGGCGGTATATATACTGGCATTTTTTTTTATTTTTTAACTAGTAATGGCGGCGATCAGCGGCTTATAGCGGGACTCCAGCGGGCATTCTGACACTGGGGAAAACTGACTTGGTGTCACTGACATCCCCAGTGACACCAATACAGTGATCAGTGCTAATAAAAGGCACTGACACTCTACTAATGGCACTGGGCAGGAAGGGGTTAACATGTGGAGCGAGCAAAGGGTTAACTGTGTGCTGTTTGTACCTGTGTGGCTGTGTTTGTGGTTCACTGTAAGCACACTGCTTTGCATGGCTGTTCTATGCACAGCTATGCAAAGCAGTGTGCAGGAGCTGACAGGGGAGAGAATTGTTTGTTTACAAGCAGTTCCCCCCCCCCCCCACCCCGTTGGAGATGCTCGGCAATCACTGGGCACCAGCGAGTAATCACCATCTGGGACCTGGTGATTGACAGCCGAGGCAGAGAATGGCGGCTCGCCCCCTACCCGGAAATGCAAAATCACGTATATATACGTGATGTTTGTGCACCTGTGCCGCCCTGTAGCAGTACTTCTGCTATAGGGTGGATGGGAAGCGGTTAAGAAAACATTCTGATGGTAACACAGCTGCTATGTGCTAGAATGTGTTAGTAGCCGGTTGGTTCCACATATTATCTGGCATACCTTTTAACCAATTCCCGAGCTATATATATATATGTATGTGTATGAAAAATAAAATAAGTGACTCCTGTGAAAAGCAAAATGCAAAATAAATACATCAGTGAAATAGCTGCTGCACACATCTATGTGTGTTCCCACACCTAAGTCTGAATAAATGAAAAAGAGTGTGATGCTGCGCTACTACCCTATAATAAATTATATAGAGTGCTTAGTGAACTGATAAATAATTCAATATGTGTAAGCAATCTTTATTTCACATGCATTGCAATGCAACAAACATAATCATAGTATATACGCACATAAATATCAATATTTATGATAAAGTAAATCAATGACTTGAACCACTTCCTGCTCCCCCGTCTGCAATGTACTGCAGATGGGCGGTAGCTGCAGCCAAAGCGACGTAACCATACGTCGCTTTGCTCTTCCGGGTTTACAGCATGCATTTGTAAATACAGGCACAGGATCTAGCTGGTTCTTCTCTCCCTGGAACCATTTTGTTCCAGAGAGAGAAGAAAGACATCACATGTGAGTAAAAGCAGCACACTGCACCCACAGGTTAGATAGAGACATTTTTAACCCCTTGATTACCACATTTAACCCTTTGATTGCCCCCTGCCAGTGCTATTAGTACAGTGTCAGTTTACAGTATTTTTCACTGATCACTGTATTAGTGCCACTAGCGACGTCAGATAGTGTCAAAGTCAGTTAGCATCCCTCCCAGCTAGGGTCAGCTAGCGCTAGATTGCCCGCACACTATCGCACTTATAGGTCGCTGATCACTGTCATTACTAGTATAGTGTTTTGTTGGTGATCAATATATTGAACTATACCAGTGCCCCCTTAGTATTAGTGTCCCCAAAAACGCAGTGTTTGGATCATCCCTGACTAATATTAGAAAAGCGCCACACCCTTAATTATAAATAATATATAAATAGCAGCAACTCCAAATCCAAAAAGATTTTTGGCATAAAATTAAATAAACATAGGAATGCGCTAATAATAAAGCAACCAATTAAAGTGTCCATAAATCAATCGGAGCATCCCCGTTCACTGCCAGCACTAGCATTTAGCCTCAATGCTACCGAACCCTAATTTCTGATCACTGTCATCTGTAATACATTGCACACAAAACCGCAGTGTTCACAGATTAAGGCCTGATCTCTGTTAGCACTTGCTGGTAAATTTTTTTGTAGCGGTTCAAGCAGTCCCTGACAGCCAGGTGCTCTTTTTCCCATGAGTCGCAATAGGTACCTGTAAATTTAGAGTCCAAAATGTCCAACGAAAGGTACACTAATGAAGAGGACTACAGGATTCTGAGCATGTTAGGTGAGAGCGAAGGGGAAGACTCCCTGACACAATCAGCCTCAGAATACGAACCTGTAGGCATCAGCGGCACCCTGACAGGTAGCTCGGACGATGGAGAAGAGGTCCCTGTTAAGATCAGGCGTACCCGAATCCATGAAGCTGAAGTGCTAGGATAGCATGACTTGTCTCATATGCAGCAGAATGTCAGTACTAGTGCTGCACTACCTGGCGAACACCAGCGGCCTAGTATATCCTGATCTTTTTTATACCATCACTGCAGTATCACTTGGTGACGTGACGAGTCCCAAAGGTGTAGTACAAGCTGGTGTGGTGGTGAGCACAAGTAGTGTCCCGCAGCCACCAAGAATTCGCACACAGGCCCATAGAGCCTCTAGTGTCCTCTCGGATGTGCTTGCAAATCTTGATTGGCAGCCCACAGATTATGCAGTACCCGTACTTCCCCCATTCATTGCCCAACCCGGCATTCAGTTGGAAACAGAAAATTTAAATACTCACCTTGATTTTATGGAGTTGTTTTTCACAGAAGATTTGTACAATTTGATTGTGGGCCAAAGCAATTTATATGCTCAACAATATATTGCCACAAACCCAAATTAAAACCTTGCCAGACCATTCGCATGGAAACCCATTACGGTTTCCGAATTTAAAACTTTATTGGGCCTAACCCTCAACATGGGCATTACAAAAAAGAATGAGTTGCTGGTCCACAGACCCGATTCATCATATGCCCGTGTTATCTGCTACCATGACTGGGCATAGATATGAGACGATAATACGCTTCATGCATTTCAGTGATAGCACACTGTGTTGTCCTCTGGGTAACCCTGAACATGACAGGCTCTACAAAATTTGGCCCCTCATAAACCACCTCACTGAGAAATTTGCAGATGTGTATACGCCCCAGCAAAACATCTGCATGGATGAGTCCCTCATTCACTTTACTGGCCACCTTGCATTCAAACAGTACATCCCCAGCAAGTGTGCCAGATATGGGGTCAAATTGTATAAGCACTGTGAGAGGGCCACAGGCTATATGTACAGGATCCAGCCATGATCCTGGTATAAAATTTGTAGCCGGCATTGACTCTACAGCCACCCAATCACTTTTACAGGGCACAGAAAGAGTCCCGTCTTCGGCCACCACCTGACGTCCTTCCCAGGCTTTTCTGTTCCACTGGGGAGACTGGGACCACTACAGACGGTTGAGCTGGCTGCAGACAGAGGAGGAGAAGGAACATCCGTTCCTCGTCATTCGTCATAGAGATACCAATCACAGTGACTCCAGATGTAAACAATGTTTACATCTTTGAGACCGCCTGCCCATCCACATGATGGAGAATAAACAGGAATTAATGAATGAGTGACTTATTTATTCGTTTCTGAGGACTGTACACAATACAACAACAGCAGCTGCAAATATTTACCCTTTGACCCCCACCTCATACACTACCAATCTCCTGCATGCCTCTGTGATGTGCAGCATTCACCACTTCATCTCCATCAGGAACATAATTAGGATTGTGAAAGGTCTCGGGCACCCTTGGGTGCACTGAGAACAGCAATGACAGGCAGCATGATGCAGCAAATGGTGGTTGTGGCCAAATTGTGCTTACAGTAACAGAAGCTTAACCACTTGACCTCCAGAGGATTTACCCCCATTAATGACCAGGCCTCTTTTTGCTACTCGGCGCTGCACTAATTCAACTGATAATTGCGCGGTCATGCAATGCTGCACCCAAACGAAATTTACGTCCTTTTTTTCACACAAATAGATCTTTCTTTCGGTGGTATTTGATCACCTGTGCGCTTTTTATTTTTCACGCTATAGACAAAAAAAGGCCAAAAATTTTGAAGAAAAACAATATTTTTTACTTTCAGCTATAAAAAATATATAGTAAACTCAAAGTTGGTTATAAATTTAGGCCAAAATGTTTTCTGCTACATGTTTTTGGTAAAAAAAATCCCAATAAGTGTATATTGATTACTTTGTGTGAAAGTTATAGCGTCTACAAACTATGGTATAGATACTGCAATTTACGCCATTTGTTTGCTATACAGCGCTGCGCTAGTTTAACGGACAATTGCGCGGTCATGCAATACGGTACATAAATTAAATTTATATCCTTTTTTTCCCACAAATTGAGCTTTCTTTCGGTGGTATTTGATTGCCTGTGCGGTTTTTATTTTTTGCGCTATAAAAAAAAAGGCTGACAATTTTGAGGAAAAAAAACAATATTTTTGACTTTTTGCTATAAAACATGTCCAGTAAAAAAAAAATTTAAAAAACAAATTTAGTCATAAATTTCTGCCAAAATGCATTCTGTGACATGTCTGCTAAAAAAAAACCCAATACGTGTAAATTACCGTATTTTTCGCTCCATAAGACGCACCTGACCATAAGACGCACCTAGGTTTTAGAGGCAGAAAACAGGAAAAAAAAAATCCTGAACTAATGGACTGCAGACATAGTACAGGAGATGATCAGAGACTGCGGACAGCACAGGGATGACCAGAGACTGCGGACAGTACAGGAGATGACTGCTGACCTTTGGGGAAGGGGGGGAGCGGGTACCTGAATTTGACAGGTACCCGCTCTTACTTCCGCGGAGTTGTTCTTTGATCCTACCTGTTCCTCTATCCAGCCACGCGCTGTCTTCCCGGCTTCTGTAGTGTCGGCGCTCGGCATGACAGCCGGGTGCCCAGTGCGCATGAGCGAGAAGCACTTGCGCTTTGTGATTGGTCCGGCGGCTTCTGGGATCTGTCATGTGTCCCAGGTACCGCCTTACCATTCACAAAAAGCACCGCTTCTTGCGCATGCGCACTTGGCACCCGGCTGTCAAGTCCAGCGCCAACACTACAGAAGCCAGGAAGACAGCGCGCCGCTGGATAGAGGAACAGGTAAGGACAAAGAACAACTCCGCGGAAGTAAGAGCGGGTACCTGTCAAATTCAGGTACCCGCTCCCCACCTCCCCAAAGGTCAGCAGTCATCTCCATAAGGTCCCGCTGCAGAGCTGAGCGGCCGGCCCGGTATTCTGACACGGCGGTGGTGGAAATACCGGACCGGCCGCTCCATATTCGCTCCATAAGACGCACTAACATTTCCCCTCCTTTTTTGGGGGGAAAAAGTGCGTCTTATGGAGCGAAAAATAAGGTAATTTGTTTACGTGCAAGTTATAGTGTTTAAAAATGGCGGGAAAGATACTGGGATTTTTAGTTTTTTTTTAAACTAATAATGGCGGCGATCAGCGATTTATGGCGGCGATCAGGGACTTATGGCGGCGATCAGCGACTTATGGCGGGACTGCGACGGACATTCTGACACTGGGGGGGTATTAACTTGGGGTCACTGACATCCCCAGTGACACCAATACAGTGATCAGTGCAAAAAAAAAAACACTGACACTGTACTAATGGCACTGGGGAGGAAGGGGTTAAGTTTATTTTGCAGGGAAGGGTTATCTGTGTGAGGGGGAGTGTTTTACTAGGGGGCGGGGGTGTGTACTGCAGGGGACACGGCTGATCGGAGAGTGAAACTCTTCTGTCCCGATCAGCTTGTCCTCGAGCTGTCAGGGAAGTGACAGAAAGCACAGCTACTGCAGCTGTGCTCTCTGTCACTGATTGCTGCTGATCGCTGGGAGATAGCCGGTAAGGACCGGCTGTGACCCGGCGACTGACACCCATGGCCGTGATCAGCGGGACAGGTAGGGCGGCGGCACGCCTCGCGCGCGCCCCTTACTTGTTTACTAAACACACATTTTAAAACGTGGTTTTACCTGCCCGTGCTGCCCTGCCGCCGTATTTCTACAGTGGCAGGGCGGCAAGTGGTTAAAGGGGAACGGTTAAGTATGACTTGAGCCTAGTCTGCTTTAGGTCAAGAGTAGGTAAAGTACAGAGTGCAGGAGTAAGTAATGCAAATCAATAATGCCTACATATGCCACAGTCCTTACACTCACAAAATATACATAATTACATAAAAGGTTATTGCTTTATCTAAGCCGAACATAAAGAAGAACAAATTTTTTAACAGTATGCGGGTGTACACATTCAGCTCCCGCCTTCCGTCCCTGCCTGGCAGACCTGCCACACAGAGCCGAGGAGAAGCTCTGTGTGGCATACGCTCTGTGCTGCAGGTCTGATCTGGGGCTTACGGCATTAGATGTGGAGTGCATGTCCAATGTTAGCTATGTCCTTGATCTCCATTCTCTCCATCCTTAAACCCACAACAGTAAAATCTGACTGTATTTGCAGTAAATCATGCTTGTTATACTAACTGTGGAACCTAAGGGTTTAATCCTCTGCATTGTGTAAAAACGCTGTTTGATCGTGACTTCTCTGATCCTCCCCTTCTTCCAGTGACCCCCCCTTATCGCCTGATAAGACATGTTGTGTGGAGTCACTCTGCACATGCTCAGTTTGGTGTGTATTGCTAGAGAGTTTTTTTTTTCTTGAGAGAGTGCATGTGATCAGCACATTGTCCAGACAGACGTCAGGGGTCCTGCATCTTCCTAGAGCAAAATGAGAACTCCACCTAGAAGCTTTGACCAGTGCTCTGCTGGATACTTATAGAGGTCACAAGACTGCTCTAACTGCTGATGAGAAAAGGTATTTAGCAGTTTATATTTACTAAAATAATTGCACTTCTATTTTCTGTGTACTGTGGGAGACCAGATAAAGTGAATGCAGGGTCCTAGGTTTCGTAACACTTTAACTGCAGATACTGTAATTTAGGAATATTTTATCAACTGCTACATGTTAAAAGTAATACTTTGAAACTATAAATGAAAGAATTTCCATGACCTATGTACCATTTGCTTCCCTCTGTGGCCTGAATTCTTGACCCTTTAAATGTTAAGCATAAGCTGGTGTTTGAGGAAGGTTCGGTAGTACTTTGCAACAGGAAGAAAATGTTCTTATCAAATTCACTTAGTCTTGAGAAAAGTACCAAAAATATATAAGTTGTATTGATCTAATGCTCTTGCCAAAGGAAAACTTTGAAATCAAATAAAAAATGCACTTCAAGGCATGTTCAGGAGGAAAGGTCAGAAAGCTGTCTACATATCTACAGTAAATATGTTTTCAATGAGAACTAAGCTATTTCTAGTGGAGAAATTATACCTATTGAGTACATCCAGTTGCCATTATTGAAAATGATTGACTGTTATTGTTCATGTAAACATTCACAACCTGATGGAAATATCCTGTTTTTTCTCCATTGTAGCAGAAAAATATATTGGCATTGAAAATGCACCGTAGTTTGTCTCTTCAAGGTGCAAGCTGTGCCTTTGATAGAAGCTTGAATTGTCACGTCACTGGATGTTCTTTGAGCTTTCGCAATAATCACCTTCTTCTTGAACACTTTAGATAATTTAAAGCCAAAGTCTCATTTTAAAAAAATGCCAAACTAGTCTCAAGTCTTTTGCTGACTCTAACAGGTTTTCTTCTAAGATTGCCCTGTATTTGGCTCCATCCATCTTCCCATCAACTCTGACCAGCGTCCCTCTCCCTGCTGAAGAAAAGCATCCCCACAACATGATGCTGCCACCACCATGTTTCATTATGGGTATTGTGTTCAGGGTGATGTGCAGTGTTAGTTTTCTGCCACACACAGCGTTTTGCTTTTAACCCAGAAAGTAAAATTTTGGTCTCATCTGATCAGAGCACCTTCTTCCACATGTTTGCTGTGTCCCCCACATGGCTTCTTGCAAACTGCAAAGGGGACTTCTTATGGCTTTCTTTCAACAATGGCTTTCTTCTTGCCACTCTTCCATAAAGGCCAGATTTGTGGAGTGCACGACTAATAGTTGTCTTGTGGACAGATTCTACCACCTGAGCTGTGGATCGTCCTGTCAGTTTAGGTGGATGGCCATGTCTAGATAGGTTTGCAGTTGTGCCATACTCTTTCCATTTTTGGATAATGGATTGAACAGTGCTCTGTGAGATGTTCAAAGCTTGGGATATTTTTTTTTATAACTTAACCCTGCTTTGAACTTCTCTACAACTTTATCCCTGACCTGTCTGCTGTGTTCCTTGGCCTTCATGATGCTGTTTGTTCACTAATGTTCTCTAACAAACCTCTGAGGGCTTCACAGAACAGCTGTATTTATTCTGAGATTAGATTACAAACAGGTGGACTATTTACTTATTAGTTGACTTCTAGATTGTAGTTAAGGGTATAGTGAAGGGGGCTGAATACAAATGCACACCACACTTTTCAGTTATTTATATGTAAAAAAAAGTTTAAAACCATTTATCATTTTACTTCTACTTCACAATTATGTGTCACTTTGTGTAGAATAAAATATACAGTAAGCGCTCATCAGTATTGGCAGCAGCTGAACATACAGGAAAAACGCATATAAAGTCCCAAAAATTGTATATATATAAAAATGCAGCGCTTGAAAAAAGTGAATATAAAACACAGTTCAGTGAAAAAAGGTGCTCCGTATATCCTAGTGCAGATGGTAAGGATTTACACTAACCAGATAGCGTAAAATAATACGCATGTATATATGTGTATCCTGTGGAGTCCCCTTCTCCCCTCAGATCTGGTCAGATGAATAGCCAGGAAAGGTAGATATGGTCAGATGAATAGCCAGGAAGGTAGATATCCTACGCCCTCTTGTGGTGAAACAGCAATCCAGCAGATCAAACGAAATAAACCTCCCTTCACAAGAGTTGATAAGGAAATCCTTTGGGGCTGTGAAAGTTGAGGAAGCTCCTCACAGGGGACACAGGATAATACTCATAGTGTAGTAGGTAAGGTTTTTAATAAGTAAAGCATCAATACACAATGAACATAGGGTACAGACAGGTGTAGGTGAATACACTGACCCCCTGGAATTAAAGATGGCCGCCGGGCCTCCTCGTGGCACCGGCGGCTTAGTGTCAACGGCGTCCTAGGCCCACCTGACGCGTTTCGTGCGCACGCACTTCTTCAGAGGTGGAACAAGGCTTTTTTTTTCAAGCGCTGCATTTTTATATATGTGTCACTTTGTGTTGGTCTGCCACATGACAAAATATGGAAAATTTCAAAGGGTATGAATACTTTTTCAAGGCATTGTAAACTGATTGCTAAAATATAAAGTGTTTGACAAATCTAATCATAGACCACACCAAACCACTCAGCAATGCTATCTGAAACAAGCAGTTTGTAAGTCTAAAGCTGGCCGTAAACCAGTAGAATTACATTGAACCGTTTGCAGGGCATTTGACCTTCATCAGGTTGAAAATTGTTGATCAGGGCATTTGATCCTTCCAACCTTGAGACACCTAATTTCGTTCAAAAACTCTTAAAATTTCATATAGACCTGCTATTTAAATGTACTTCCAGATGTATTAAACAGGTTTTTTTCTTTCTTGCCCAGAACATGCTTATTACAATATGTACGTTTTTACTGAACAAAAACCTCATTAACAGTTAGAATTTGGAGCATTCAAGAACCATTTTTCATCCTGCTCCTTCCAATTTTCTTAACACTACGGTTGAAGGTTTGAACCCACTAACAATTATAAAATTTAACAAATGTTCTAAAACTATTCAAATTAAATTCTACCAATGTATGGCCAGCTTTACAGTATTTATGAATTTGTTATGCAAGAAATAAATGAACTGGATGAGTGATATCTGCCTTACTTCATTCACTAAAGAGTGAAATAAATATGCATGTTTGTTTTGGCATGTTTTTCTTTATTTATTTATTGCAACTAAAGCTAAATCATACAAATTTCTTAATTGTACAGTACAGGACAAAGGATGTTAGTCTTAATTATGGGCTATAGGCAGCTGCCTTCAGGTGACTGTACAAAAATGAAAGAGCTGCAGGGGTCCCACTCCCAGCAAGCCTAGTTTTTTTCCTATAGTCCTTGGGGGATGGTAGTTCTTGCTCTGCAGAAAGCAATTTACTTTCCTTTTTCTGAGATTTAATGTGCTTCAGTGTGCAGCTTTCTGGATTGATTAATTCCTCAGTTGAGCATTGGGGAACTATACCTAGACCCTGTTGGGAAGAAGCTGTGGGGCCATCATGTAATGTTGCCTCAGGCACTGGTTACTGAGGGGGCACTCACCTTAGCACAACGTGCATTGCAATAACTGGGGCTTAGACCCCTATAACTCTTTTGCTGCCAAGGACATTGTTTCATCTGATCTATGCTTTTCCTCCTCTTCAGCTCCTTCCTTATCTGCTCTTTTGGATCAAGCCCAAGAATTAATGGTATTCAAGCATACTCAGACTCCTGGCATACCCTCTGTGGGCTCTTCTGGTTCTGGATATCTTTCCTAAGGTGCACCGTCTTGTTTCTTAGCCGAATGCTTAGTGGCATGGCTGTTGTAGGCCTGGTCCTGAGGGACAGAGGCTAGTCAGATTCAGTAATTACTACGTTTCTCACTATCTGGTGCACCTGAAAGGCCTGCTTCGAATGGTGTGAGGCTGGGAGATTTTAGCCTATGCAGTACTCTGTTTGGAGACATGTTGTTCTTTCTTCAGTCTGATCTAAACCTGCAACTGGCCTTGAGTACTGAGCTCTGACCATTCTGTTTCAGGAACCAATGGCCTTTCTTTCATTTGCTAAGGCCTTTTTGCAGGCTCTAGCACACATGCTTTCTCATATATTTCCCTGTGATTGAATAGGACCTAGACCTGGTTTCCTTGGCCCTTCAGAGGCTGCCCTTTCAACTTGCTAAGGATGTTCTACAAACTAATGTCACTTGCACTATGGCCCTTCTCGTTGGTATCACCTCTGTGAGGCAAGTCTTTGAATTAGCAGACTTCTCTTGAATAGAGCCTTTCCTAATACTACACAAGGGTAAAGTGTTCAGAGGCCTAGGTATTCTTTTCTCCCCAAGGTGTTTCCTCCTTCTACCTTACACAGGACATTGTTTTCTCCACCTGATGTTCTGCTGTGTAACATCCTGAGGAACTTTTCCTCTTCTGTCTTGGTGTGGTATGTTCTTTGAAAGTCTAAATCTCAGCTACAGCCTCATTTTGACAATTGGATTTCCTCTTTGCCCTTCCTGAGGATTTCCACAGGTGGCTTGCTACCTCTTGCTCCACCATTGCTAGGTGGAATAGACAAGTCATCGCTCGAGCCTATGGTAGAAATCAGGGGTCAGCAGAATTTCCAAACAAAGGGCCAGTTTACTGTCCTTTAAAGTTTTGGTGGGCTGGACCTTGGCCATTGGGGGCAGAAAATGTCCCAGCATCACTGGGAGTAAACAATACCTCAGGCTTGGTGGTCAGTAGGAGTAAAAACAATTGCACAGAGCCTGTGGTCATTGGTATAAGTGGGAGGAGTGCCCCATTGCTGGTGACAGTGGGACGAATAGTGCCCCATTGTTGGTAGCAGTGGGATGAATAGTGCCCCATTTTTGGTGTCAGTAGAAGAAATTATTCCCCACTGGTGGTTGTGCTTCATCATTATTGTCCATGAGAGAATTCCTCAAGGGCCGAATAAGGTCAAGCAAAGGGCTGCATCCAGCCTTGGGACCACAGTTTTGAGACCACTGGTCTAAATGATAGGTTTTCCACCTTTCCCTATTAAAGCGGAGTTCCATCCAAAAGGGGAAGTTCCACTTTAAAGATTGGTCACCCGCTCCCCATTAAGGATTGGCACCTTTGGGGAGGGGGGGGGTTGCAGGTACCCGCTCCCACTTCCCCTGCGCTCACCTGGGTGAATGGAAGTGGAAGTTGTCCTCCTACCCTCCCTCCCCGTAGTCTTGTGGGACACGTGACAGGTCCCAGAAGACAGTGGGGCAATTCAGGAAGGGCAGCGCTACTCACGCAGTGGGCACCTGGCTGTGAAGTCACAAGCTGTCACAGATGGGTATCCAAACTGAAGATGCCGGCGTCTGGAATACAGGACGGCCAGTGAAACGGGCTGCGGCGGTGGCACCGTGAGATCGTGGGACAGATGAGTGGCTGTTTTTTTAAAAGTTTTCGTAGCTCCTGACTTTTATTTTTCTACAGAGAGATTGGAACTCCGCTTTGACAAGCGCTCTATCAGATCCTTTATTGCTTTATGGACTTTTTCAACAAAGGCATTTGTTTCTCAGATTGCAAGGTTGCTACTTGGACTTCTGTTTACATATATAGAGCGGAATTGAAACCAAGAGCAAACATTTATTATACTGCAACTTACCAGTTTTAAGATGTGATGACGTCATTAGTTTTTTTAGTCTTTCCTTCTTTTATTTTCACTTGGGGATCTGACCAGATGTAGCAGTGATGATCAGCTATGTATGTAAAAATCTTTATCCCAAAAGGCACAAAACTGTTGCTGTAATTGCTTAAAAAATGTTAGCTGGAGTTTGGCTTCAATTTGTTTATCGTGCTTAATTCTGCTACTGCGTCTAATGCTACCCTCTCCCTAGACAGTCAATGCTGCTGTCCAAAGGTGTGTCTTCTCCTTCATCCTTAGAGTGAGGGCACTCTAATATAGGAAGTGTGGTACTGACCAGATCTCTAGGTGGATTATGCCTTGTTGGCAGAACAACACACATGACTTTGCATCATGTTTGTGTTGAAACACTTTCTTGAAGTGGATATTTGTATGAAAAGTCCAACAAATTGTGTTTTTAATCACTCAGATGCCCTTTATGTAATTACATTTTGGGTGAAGGCCTCAGAATATTCTGTGTCAGCAACTAGCACGGTGTCAAGGCTGGAATCTTAAAATACTTGTAATTATTTGGCTCCATTTGATTTACCTGTGCAGTCTTAAGGTCATTGTTCATTGCACACAGCTTTTGAATAGTTTAAACTAGACATCTGTCTATATTATGTTCCATAGTGTCCTCTCCATCAATATCAGACACACTTCAGTAGGCACTTGTCATTTTTTACACAGTGCTAACTGATTTTCCTGCTATCGTCTTTCCAAGCCAAAGTCAATGTTACAGCCCTGTGACCTGGCTTGTCGGGTTAATGAGTCTGAATATTTTGTATCTGCACAGATATTGTTTCCAGAAGAGACTTTTTTCCTATAAGTGCCATCAAATGAAGAAAGCCAATGAATCAGCAAAATAATGTACTATAACAATCACCCTTATTTGATTAGGAAAAAAGACCTCAGCACTGGAGTGTACGTGGACAGTTTGGGCAATGTCCTTTGAATAATTTAACTCCTTGTGCAGTTAGCCTATTACATTTAGATCAGTATCCAATCTGTACTATAAACCAGCTGTATTAGATTCATAGGTGCTAACAGGGACATCCGATTGTAAGAGTTCACACGCTATTTTATGGACTTTATGATAAATGTTGGGAACACTTTTGATTGGGTAGTTATGTCTTTCATTTTTGTAATCCTGTGGGAAGAGCAAGAGTGGTCACCTGAAGATGTTTAAAAACAACTTCAGGCAACAGGTAAAATAATCAACATAATGCATACAATCTATTGCAGACCGACTCAGTTTCTTTTGCTTTGCTGTCATATGGCGTGCAGCATCCCTACTACTTCTCTGTACATGAAAGACAGCAAGGTACCATGGATGGGTGGATGGAGCTCATATTACTGATTGAACAATGAAAAAAATTCTGCAAACTGATGAAATTATCTGTACACAAGCCCTCCTGATTAATAATATAAGATAATACACTGCTCAGAAACATTAAAGGAACACTCTGAAAACACATCAGATCTCAATGCGAAAAAATATCATGCTGGATATCTATACTGATATGGACTGTATAATGTGTTAGGAACGTAAGGATGCCCCATCATTTGATGGAAATGAAAATTATCAACCTACAGAGGACTGAATTCAAAGACACCCAGAAAATCAAAGTGAAAAAATGATGCAGCAGACTAGTTCATTTTGCTGAAATTTCATTCATTCCACTCAAAATGGTACTCAGTAGTTATGGCCCCCACGTGCTTGTATGCATGCCTGACAATGTCGGGATATGCTCCTAATGAGATGACGATTTGTGTCCTGGGGTATTTCTTCCTAGATCTGGACCAGGGCATCACCGAGCTCCTGGACAGTGAGGTGTAACCTGGCGGTGTCAGATGGACCAAAACATGATATCCCAGAGGTATTTTATTAGATTTAGGTCAGACGAGCATAGGGCCATTCAATGGTATCAATTTATTCATCCTCCAGGAACTGCCTGCATACTCTCGCCACATGAGGCCGGGCATTGTCGTGCAGCAGGAGGAACCCAGGATCCACTGCACCAGCGTAGGGTCTGACAATGGGTCCAAGGTTTTCATCCCGATACCTAATGGCAGTCAGGGTGCCATTGTCTAGCCTGTAGAGGTCTGTGCATCCCTCCATGGATATGCTTCCCCAGACTATCACTGACCCACCACCAAAACGGTCATGCTGAATGATGTTATAGGCAGCATAACATTCTTCATGGCTTCTCCAGACCCTTTTACGTCTTGCCACATGAGCTCAGGGTGAACTTGCTCTCATCTGTGAAAAGCACAGGGCGTCAGTGACGGCCCGGCCAATTCTGGTGTTCAATGGCAAATGCCAATTGAGCTCTATGATGTGAGGCAGTAAGCACAGGGCCCACTAGAGGACGTTGGGCCTTCAGGCCACCCTCATGAAGTCTGTTTCTGATTGTTTGGTCAGAGACATTCACATCAGTGGCCTGCTGGAGGTCATTTTGTAGGGCTCTGGCAGTGCTCATCCTGTTCCTCCTTGCACAAAGGAGCAGATACCGGTCCTGCTGATGGGTTAAGGATCTTCTACGGCCTGTCCAGCTGTCCTAGAGTAACTGCCTGTCTCCTGGAATCTCCTCCATGCTCTTGATACTATGCTGGGAGACACAGCAAACCTTCTGGCAATGGCACGTATTGATGTGCCATCCTGGACTGCCTGTGCAACCTCTCTAAGGTCCAGGTATCGCCTCATGCTACCAGTAGTGACACTGACCCTAGCCAAATGCAAAACTAGTGGAAAACAGTCAGAAAAGATGAGTAGGGGAAAAAATCTCAATGGCCTCCACCTGTCAAACAATAACTGTTTTGGGGATCGTCTCATTGTTGCCCATCCAGCTCACCTGTTGTTAATTTCATTAACACCAAATCAGTTGAAACTGATTAACAACCTCCTCTGCTACTTAACTGACCAGATCAATATCCCAGGAGTTTAATTAACTTGATGCTATACTCTGATTAAAAAGTGTTCCTTTATTTTTTTTTGAGCAGTGTATATTCATTTTGTTCTGTCCTTGCTACACATTTCCCTGTGTGTAACTTGACTTGTAGCTAAACCCTTCTATTCTGCAATAAGCCAGACTGAATGTAATCTTGAAGCTTTATTGACAAAATAGGGTGAGGTGAAACTATTGGGAAAAACAGATAAAAAGTACATTTAATCAGTGTATGAAACATACAGAAACATAAGGAAATAACTAGGCTGTAGATGGCAATGCGTCCATGCTCACCAGCGATGCTGCCTGCAGGGGAAGCAAGTTTAGTCCATGACATGTGCTGCAGAACATTATGGCTGGTTCCTCTCCCTCAGTTCCTAAGATGGAGTCTGAGATCCAGGATGCACCTGTTTCCTTTTCTTAGAGTGAAGGATAATGGGAGTTTTGTTTAACCTAACAGTCTCTGGTTTCTGCAAAACAATATATTTATTCTGGGCTTCATCTAATGGCCAAATTTAATATTGCAGGGAGGACAGGATAATAAATTTCCACATTGAATTTCAATGACATTTCTATGAATATGAACAATCTTAAAGTTTGTAAACTTACCCTGTGATCCCAACACATGTGCTTCCTTGAATTCTGGGACACATATTCAGTGTGCCCTGTGAGTGGGCGCTCCTGTTCCACACATTTCAGAGAGCCTACCTTCTGAACTACAGAGCTGCTGAGAGTAGGAGTCTCAGCAGGCATGATAAATATTGTTTATATTGCTATTACATTACTGATGTTATATAATGAAAGTGTATGCTGTGATCATAGATTTCTTTGAAATTCCTTAGGTGACCCAGTGCAAATAGCACTTGTCCCCTGTAAAACCTATAAAGGGGTTGCAAAGGTACAGAAAACTGGACCTCCCCTCCCTTCCACCGCTATCCAACCATGTTGGACCAAAGAGATAGACATCTGAATGACCACCCACAGAGAAGGAGGGGTGGTCCAACACTGAGTACACATTTTAGAAGAATTACACTAAGAAACCCAAGATAAATTGGAATACATATGCCAATTGTATTTATTTAGCTCCGATTTCAGCTTGAATAGGTGCTTCCATGCTGTATAGTGCTTTGTGTTTTTATTTACATAAATAAATGGGTAGCACTGTCCCTTTAAGAATAGTGAATATAATACACATGCAATAGTGAATGCAATACAAACAAATTCAGTTCAAAAATCCAAAAAGAGGGGGTTTTCCTTTAGGACAGGTTTTTTCTCTAGGTGCATGCAGGTATGTGTCCTTGATGTCCACAGAAGTCACAAATTCATAATGATGAGAAGAGTTGATAGATATTGTGGATTGTATGCACAATTTCTGGGTTCAAATGAAAACATTCAGAACTTTAGGATCCTAGATGGGGTGGTTGCCCACCTTAGCTATGGGAACAGTGAGCAAGTTGGAGTAAGACCCCTTAAACCAATCTGCTACAGGAACTGGGGAAATAACACCTAGGCCCAGACCCAGGAGGACTTGATGGAAACTTTTAGACCTCATGCTCAAAAGTGTATGATATTGTTGGTTGGAAGCTGCCAACAAAATCCTGCATAACAAAATCATCCATAGTGCATCTGAATGTATATGAATGAGTTGAAATGCATGCAGGCAACTGTAAGGACTTTCTCATTTTCTTGTGTACATCTCCCCCAGGCATGAATGACTTGAATGAGTCATTCGCCTGGCAGCGGCGTAGGTTCAAAATGACTGAAGATCATGGCCATTCTGCACACATTAAAGTCGTTCAGGTTCAGGGGAAAGATGTTAACATCAGCAATGTTTATTGGTTTTTGAAAGTGAGAAACCAAGGAGAGGGGAATTTTGCTTTGCTACCACTGCCTATATATTGTTGATGCTTACATCTTCCTCTGACCCTGAGTTCACTAGGATATGGGGGCAGAGCATATGGCCAAGTCCATATATGTCATATGCATGTAAATGTTCACACAAACATTTACATGCATACCTCCTAAAATACGGCCAAATTTGGACTGTAGATGCAGGTTTATCTAGTTTTGTTTTGTGCAGCTAAACACAAAAATATGAAGAAAAGTAATATTTCATAACAGTCAGAGATGGAGAGGATTTATCAGACTATTTCGCTCAGGAAGATGGGCACTTTTGCTGCCAGTAGAGCCCCAGATGAATAGTATCTAGAAACGTTTCAGAGAGACATTTCTTGAAGACCATGCAGAACAAATGCTTCTTCTATAAGAATTCCACAGTTTAACATTTTAACAAAGATGCCTGTGTAGGAGTAATAACTAGAGAAACATGTTCTATTAAGGAAAGACTTTGCGGTTTGTGTGGGGATAGAGTTGACCACTACAACAGGAGAAACAAATTCTCTGATTTGGGCGATATATCCACAGACAAAAGTCTGTCGGAAAGATTCTTCCTTCTGAGAGGGCATAGAATATTAGTGATCAGCAGAGGGATCCTGTCTGAATCGTGAAGTCCAGAGTGTTTGTGTATGATTTAGCCGAGGAGAGGGAAGACGAAAATTAGTGACCCATGGGCTCGGGAAACACAGTGTAACTTTATCCTGTCTGTTCTTATTTCCAGGGACTATACAACAGATGCTCTGTAAGTAAAACAGTATCAGACATACAGGAGTTCATAAATTGCTATTTATCAATTTTTCTTATTGCTTAGAAATGTGGAATAAAACACATATAAAAATATATTTAAATTGTTTTATACACTTCCGAGTAAAAAAGCTTTTCCAAATTGGCAGCTGAGTAGTCCCGCTCTTGTGCCTTCACTCCTGAATTGAGCTCAATTAGGCTGGCTATAAATGGACTGAAATGTGACTGGTTTGGCATGGACCGGGTGAATTTTGATCCACCTCTGGCTGTTCCCATCAGACTAATTATTTACTCCTCTGAAACAGGTCTGTTGGTATATTTTTGTTTGATCAGCTGATCATTTTGTTATGACAGTGGAGACGTCCCTATCAGAGAACACAATAAAACACCTTGCTCATGGAGATAGGGGAATCCATTCAATTTTTTTTTATTCAATCAGCTTGATGGTTGAGGAGGTCTCCCCATGGGCCAACTTACAAAGCCAAAGCTGATGGAACACCCACACATGCATGGGATTGATGGCATCCTTGTCCAGCCAATGAAAGCGACCAGCGATTGATGCCCGGAAACCAGCTGCCCTAAGATGTTGGCAGGGAGCTCCAGGACATTGCATTCCTGGAGCTATAACTCTCCACAAAATGGCCAGCAGGACAACAGATAAATCATACAATCTTACAACAGTGAGTTACAGGGACAGGAAAATGACATAGCTGTGGACCAATAACTCCATAGTTAATGCCCAGACATACTGGCCTGATCTGAATAGAAGAGTCCTGTGTGAACTGCATCCCAGACAGGTAGTCACTGCTGACTCCGAACTGTCACAGAGGGAACACTGACATAAATAATGAACTGGAAACCTGCACTGCTTGGCTGAGGAGCTTTCTAGGGTTTCCATATCTGGACTGAATATTTCAGTGGATGTTGATGACTGAAGAAACATGTAAAAATTATGGGCTGCAACAGAGAAAACACCAATAAAAAAAATAGGAAAACATGCGCAGATTGGCTGATTAGAAATTGGATTTAGAGCTCGTTCACACCATTGTGCAGAGACGTCCGTTTTTCTGCATGCGTTCTGCAAGGGCACAACAAAATCAATTGGTTCTCTATGTGCCCTGTTCACGCCACAACACTGGTGTCACGTGAGATTTTTTCTACGCAGGAAACTGCAACGTGTATAAAACTCAGTGAAGCGTGCTTAAAAACTGATGTCTCTGCAAGTGAAATCTGCATTCAGTTTCCATCAATTTTCATGCATGTATGGTGTGAACGAGCCCTTAACTTGGGGCAGCACAGTGGCTAAATGGTTAGCACTTCTGCCTGGCAATGCTAGGGTCATTGGTTCGAATCCCAACCACAGCACCACCTGCCTGGAGTTTGCATGTTCTCCCTGTGCCTGTGTGGGTTTCCTCTGGGTACTCCAGTTTCCTCCCATACTCCAAAGACATGCCAGTAGGTTAATTGGTTCCTGTCTAAATTGTCCCTAGTGTATGTATGAATGGGAGTTAGGGACCTTAGATTGTACACCCCTTGAGGGTTAGGGACTGATATGAATGTACAATATATATATATATATATATATATATATATATATATATATATATATATGTATATACAGTTGTGTTCAAAATAATAGCAGTCAGACATCACTAACCTGATCAATCACTGTTTTTGGTAGAAATGATATTTCTACATGGCAAATAATTTACTAGCAGGTGTAGTAGAGTAATAGAAATCCAGCAGACCCAACAGTCATGACATGCATGCTGCTGATTCTGTGTAATTGAATCACTAATTGAAAGGGGCATGTTCAAAATAATAGCAGTGTGGAGTTCTATTAGTGAGGTCATCAATTCTTTGAAAAACAGGTGGCAATTATTGCACTTACTTAAGGACGGAAGGCAGCAAATGTTGTACATGCTGGTTGCAGTGCATTTCTCTCTGAAATTCTGAGGAAAATGGGTCATTCCAGACATTGTTCAGAAGAACAGCGTACTTGATTAAAAAGTTGATTGGAGAGGGGAAAACACATAAAGAAGTGCAGAAAATGATAGGCTGCTCAGCTAAAATGATCGCAAATGCTTTAAAATGGCAAACAAAACCTGAAAGACGTGGAAGAAAGCGAAAAACTACCATTCGAATGGATAGAAGAATAGCCAAAATGGCAAGGACTCGGCCAACAATCAGCTCCAGGAAGATCAAAGAAGGTCTAAAGTTACCTGTGAGTACTGTTACAATTAGAAGACGCCTATGTGAAGCCAAGCTATCTGCAAAAACCCCCCGCAAAGTCCCACTGTTGAAAAAAAGACATGTGCTGAAGAGGTTACAATTTGCCAAAAAGCACATTGACTGGCCTAAAGAGAAATGGTGCAACATTTTGTGGACCGATGAAAGTAAGATTGTTCTTTTTGGGTCTAGTGGCCGGAGACAGTTTGTCAGACGACCCCCAAACACTGAATTCAAGCCACAGTACACTGTGAAGACAGTGAAGCATGGTTGCGCAAGCATCATGATATGGGGATGTTTCTCATACTATGGTGTTGGGCCTATTTATCGCATACCAGGGATCATGGATCAGTTTGAATACATCAGAATACTTGAAGAGGTCATGCTGCCTTATGCTGAAGAGGAAATGCCCTTGAAATGGGTGTTCCAACAAGACAACGATCCCAAACACACCAGTAAACGTGCAACATCTTGGTTCCAGACCAACAAGATTGACGTTATGGAGTGGCCAGCCCAATCCCCGGATCTTAATCCAATAGAAAACTTGTGGGGTGACATCAAAAATGCAGTTTCTGAGGCAAAACCAAGAACTAGAGAAGAACTGAGGAATGTAGTCCAATCATCCTGGGCTGGAATACCTGCCAGAAGTTGGTTGACTCCATGCAACACAGATGTACAGCAGTTCTCAGAAACAGTGCTTATACAACTAAATATTCATTAAGTGATTCAAAGGAAAGCAAAATCTTCAAACATTTTTCAGTTTATATAGTGAATATTTGAGTTTGTAAAGAAGAATACAAATACTGCTATTTTTTTGAACAGTCTAATATTCACTTTTCTTCAATTTTTTTTAAAGGAACAACACAAATTTGATATATTTTTCTTCATGTTTTGATTTGGAATAGAATGTGTAGTGTTCCCAATGCATTTGTGTGTATGGAAATAAAAGCTATTAGAAGGATTTTGAGCTTTATTCACTTTTTTCAACACACTATTATTTTGAACACAACTGTATATGTAAAGCGCTGTGTAAATTGATGGTGCTATATAAGTACCTGAAATAAATAAAAATAAGTAAAATTAAAAAATAACTTTAACCTATCTGGTATAAATCTACCAGCAACTGTTTATAGTAAAGAATGTTCCAAACAAACAGAGGACTGCAGAGCTGAAGAAAACAGGTCCAGACTCCTGAGGAAACTGTCAAAAAACGGAGCCAATCCAGTTGTCTGCAGGGATATCCTGTGCAAGCTAACAGTTTTTTGTTGCTTGTGTACTGTAGGCAGCAGTCTAACCCAACAGTCTAAGAATTCTTGCGTCATTCATTAGATGAGAAAAAAATTATATATATGTAGTAATGATTTCATTTTAACCTAATGTTAAAATTACAGAGTTAATGAAAAAGTTTTATATCTATTTAAATAAGTGGTGGGTTTAAACACAGAGGCGTTGTCCTTCACTATGTGCTCTTTGACAAAGTACAGCGGAAAATGCGCTTTATTTTGTATTGTCTGCTAATTTGGAATTCATTTATGTACATCAGCTCTGCATATGAAAAAAAGAGGATAGAAAAGTGGGAAAAAAGTGCTTTATATAACAAAAATGGCAATTGTTTGATACAGAGCACTTTAGTAAACTAGCACATACAGTTAATGTTAGAATCTACTTTAGACACCTTGAATCTTTAACCTTTAATATAACTGCCCAAGTTTAGGACAAATTGTTCAATGTTCTAACTCATTGAAAACACTTATCAGCTAACCCTCACCAATGTGATGAATTGCATTTTTTTGAAATAACCTGTAGGTTGTTCTAAGTGTTTTTAAATGTACAGGAGTTAAAACAAGACATGACGTAATCTGCTTTTATTTGCAGTTTACTGTGTTCTTCTTCTGTCATATGAACATAGAAAGTTAATGTTGAAAGTTTGCACAAGGACAACTAGGCACAGCATGAATGCTCTGTGTTCACTCTAGACATTAAAGTTTTTAAAGACATTAGTTGATTTGAAAATAAGAGCAGTTGCAAGAAAAAGTATGTGAATCCCTTGGGATTACGTGGAGTTTTGCATGAATTGGGCATAAAATGTGCTCTGAACGTCATCTAAGTCACAACAATAGAAGAACACAGTCTGCTGAACATAATACTACACAAATATTAGATGTTGCCATGGTTTAATTGCACATAACATGTAAACATTCACAGTGCAGGGAGGAAAAAGTATTTGAACCTTTGGACTTAATAACTGGTTGACCCTCCTTTGGCAGCAAAAACCTCAACCAAACGTTTCTCGTAGTTGCAGATCAGACCTGCACAACGATCTAGAGTAATTTTGGACCACTCCTCTTTACAAAACTGTTTCAGTGTAGCAATATTCTTGGGATGTCTGGTGTGAATCGCTCTCTTAAGGTCATGCCACAGCATTTCAATCGTGTTGAGGTCAGGACTCTGACTGGGCCACTCCAGAAGGTGTATTCTGTGCTGTTGCAGCCATTGTTTTGTTGAATTACTTGTATGCTTTGGGTCATTGTCCTGTTGCATCACCCATCCTCTGCGGAGCTTCATTTGGCAGACAGATGGTCGTACGTTTTCCTGCAAAATGTCTTGATAAACTCTGGAATTCATTTTCCCATCAATGACAACAATCCGTCCAGGCCCTGAGGCAGTAAAGCAGCCCCAAACCATGATGCTCTCTCCGCCATGTTTTACAGTGGGGATGAGGTTTTGACGTTGGTGTGCTGTGCCTTTTTTTCTCCACACATAGTGTTGTGTGTTCTTCCCAAACAACTCAATCTTGGTTTCATCTGTCCACAGTATATTTTGCCAGTAGTGCTGTGGAACATCCAGGTGCTCTTTTGCAAACTTCAAACGTGCTGCAATATTTTTGTTGGACAGCAATGGCTTCCTCCGTGGTGTCCTCCCATGTACTCCTTTCTTGTTTAATGTTTTCCTTATTGTAGATGTGTCAACAAAAATGTTAGCATGTGCCAGAGATTTCTGTAGGTCTTTAGCTGACACTCTGGGATTCTTCTTTACCTCATGCAGCATTCTGCGCTGTGCTCTTGCAGTCATTTTTACAGGACGACTATGCCTAGGGAGAGTAGCAACAGTGCTAAACTTTCTCCATTTGTAGACAGTCTATCTTACCGTGGACACATGAACATCAAGGCTTTTGGAGATACTTTTGTAAACCTTTCCAGCTTTATGCAAGTCAACAATTCTTGATCGTAGGTCTTCTGAGAGCTCTTTTCTGCGAGGCATGGTTCACATCAGACAGTGCTTCTTGAAACCAGTAAACCCAAAACAGGTGTGTGTTTTTTAAGGGCAGGACAGCTGTCAGCAACACATCCAATATCATCACACTGATTGGAATCAAGGTTGGCTCACTCCTGGCTCCAATTAGCTCTGGGGGAGAAGTCATTAAGCTAGGGCCTCACATACTTTTTCCTCCCTGCACTGTGAATGTTTACATGTTATGTGCAATTAAACCATGGCAACATTTAATGTTTGTGTAGTATTATGTTCAGCAGACTGTGTTCTTCTATTGTGGCAGATGCAGAACACAGATGGGTTCATGCAGATAAAGACACATTGAGGAAGATTTCTGCCAGATCTATGCATCGGATCAAGAGAGCAGCTGCTAAAATACCATTACATAGCAGCAAACAGATATTTGAAGCTGCTGGTGCCTCTGGAGTCCCACGGATATCAAGGTGTAGAGTCCTTCAGAGTCTTGCAACTGTGCATAAACCTTCTATTCGGCCACCACTAACCAATGCTTACAAGCAGAAACGGCTGCATTGGGCAGAAAAATACATGAAGACTAATTTTCAAACAGTCCTGTTCACTGATGAGTGCCGTGCAACCCTGGATGGTCCAGATGGTTGGAGTAGTGGATGGCTGGTGGACGGCCACCCTGTTCCAACAAAGCTGCGACATCAGCAAGGCGGTAGTGGAGTCATGTTTTGGGCCGGAATCATGGGAACAGAGCTGGTCAGCCCCTTTAGGGTCCCCGAAGGTGTAAAGATGACCTCTGCAAAGTATGTGAAGTTTATGACTGGCCATTTTCTTCCCTGGTACAGAAGGAAGAACTATGCTTTCTGTAATAAAATCATCTTCATGCATGACAATGCACCATCTCGTGCTGCAAAGAATACCTCTGCATCAATGGCTGCTATGGGGATAAAAGGAGAGAAAGTCATGGTGTGGCCTCCATCCTCCCCTGACCTCAATCCTATTGAGAACCTTTGGAGCATCCTCAAGCAAAAGATCAATGAGGGTGGGAGGAAGTTTACATCCAAACAGCAGCTCTGGGAGGCTATTCTGACATCTTGCAAACAAATTCAAGCAGAAACTGTCCAAAAACTCACAAGTTCAATGGATGCAAGACTTGTGAAGCTGCTATCAAATAAGGGTCCTATGTTAAAATGTAACATGACCTGTTAAAATGTTTAAAAAGTTAAAATGTTGTTAAAAGTTTGATTGAAATAGCTTTTGATTTCAGTAAATATGCTGCAAACACAACAAATGACAATTTTCAGTTCTTTACAACCTATAAAGTGTTTTGAAACTTACTGTGCGTAATAATTTGGAACGGAGCATTGTAAGTTTTTTATGTTTAAAAAAAATCCTGTTATCATTAGGAGGTTTGAATTGTACTCTTAATAGTTGATAACTAGAGATGAGCAAATTATTCAAAAATTCGATTCGGCTGATTCGCCGAATTTGCGGGAGAAATTTGATTCGATGTGAATTTATTCGCCGCAAATTTAACTTATTTAAAGGGTTTCTAGGCTTCAGAGAGCCTTTATATTAGTGCAGAACACTGTACCTTTAATTTAAATGCCCTTGGAGTCTGCTGGGGAAGAGAAATAATACTGTCAGTCAGTATGACATGCAGATGAGTGCCGTCGATCTTAGAATCACCGCACACTTCACTCATTTGGGCAGTCACGGGGCACGACGAAGAAGAAGAAGAAGAGGAATGAAAAGAAGAAGAATGAAAAGAAGAAGAAGAATGAAAAGAAGAAGAAGAAGAAGAATGAAAAGAAGAAGAATGAAAAGAAGAAGAAGAATGAAAAGAAGAAGAAGAATGAAAAGAAGAATGAAAAGAAGAATGAAAAGAAGAAGAAGAAGAATGAAAAGAAGAAGAAGAAGAATGAAAAGAATGAAAAGAAGAAGAAGAAGAATGAAAAGAAGAAGAAGAAGAATGAAAAGAAGAAGAAGAATGAAAAGAAGAAGAAGAAGAATGAAAAGAAGAAGAAGCAGAAGAATGAAAAGAAGAAGAAGAAGAATGAAAAGAAGAAGAATGAAAAGAAGAAGAATGAAAAGAAGAAGAATGAAAAGAAGAAGAAGAAGAATGAAAAGAAGAAGAAGAAGAAGAAGAATGAAAAGAAGAAGAAGAATGAAAAGAAGAAGAAGAATGAAAAGAAGAATGAAGAAGAAGAAGAAGAAGAATGAAAAGAAGAAGAAGAATGAAAAGAAGAAGAAGAATGAAAAGAAGAAGAAGAAGAATGAAAAGAAGAAGAAGAATGAAAAGAAGAAGAAGAATGAAAAGAAGAAGAAGAAGAATGAAAAGAAGAAGTATTCCAGTACAGCAAAAAGTGTATCTGCAGAGAGCTCCGCTATTTCTGACAGTTCTCTGACAGTTCCTTCACATTTACAGCGGTTGAAACATTGTATCTATTTATTTCCGAATAAAAACATCTGTATCCTAAATGGAAACAAATAGATACAATGTTTCAACCGCTGTAAATGAACTGTCAGAACTGTCAGAAATAGCGGAGCTCTCTGCAGTGACACTTTTGCCGGCTGATCGGGAAAAATTTGATTCGTGCACCCGAAGTTGGCTAAAATTCGGATTCGATGCGAATCGAATTTTTCCCGATATTCGAAACGAATTCCACTTCGCCTGGTTCGATTCGCTCATCTCTATTGATAACATGAGAATTATGCTGACTGTTATTTACATCAATTATTTAGGTAAATTAGAAAAATATAATTTGCTTAATAATTTGGAACAGGGTGTATATATATATATATATATATATATATATATATATATATATATATATAAAAGAATCACCCCCTTTACAATAATCACATTTTGTTGCTTTGCAGTCTGAAACGAAGACAGACATGGTGTTTGTTTTATCCAGGCTGCAAAGCACCAAAATATGATTATTTTAAAGGGGGGGGGGAGTAATTCTTTTCTATACTTAGCGGGTAGGATAAGTATTGAACAAGTCACCATTTTTCTCAGTAAATATATTTCTAAAGGTGCTATTGATATGAAATTTTCACCACGTGGCAGTAACAACCCATGCAAACCATACATACAAAGAAACAAAAACAAGTTCACAAATTAGCCACTTCTCACCTGCCCTATAGCAGAAATACTGCTACAGGGCGGCATGGGTGCGCAAAATCACGTATATATACGTGATTTTGCATTTCCAGGTAGGGGGCGCATGCTCCCTATCCACACCGCCATTCGCGGCCACGGTTGTCAATCACCAGGTCCCAGCCTGAGATTACTCGCTGGCGCCCAGTGATTGCTGATCATCTCTGATGGGAGGAGAACTGTTTGTAAACAAAGCAGTTCTCCCTATCAACTTGTGCAAACTGCACAGCACAGCCATCCAAAGCAGTGTGCTTACAGCGAAGCACACAGACACAGTAAAAAAGCACACAGTTTACCCTTTTATCGCCCTTATGTTAACCCCTTCCTGCCCAGTGCCATTAGTACAGTGTCAGTGCTTTTTTTTTAGCACTGATCACTGTATTGGTGGCACTGGGGACGTCAGTGACACCAAGTCAGTTCTCCCCAGTGTCAGAATGCCCACCTCAGTCCCTGATCAGCTATAAGTCGCTGATCACCACCATTACTAGTAGAAAAAAAAGAAAAAATCCCAGTATATGTACTGCCATTTGTAAACGTTATAACTTTCCTGCACACTAATTATTATTATTGTTATTATTTATTTATTTCAGGTACTTATATAGCACCGTCAGTTTACACAGCGCTTTACATATATATATATTGTACATTCACATCAGTTCCTAACCCTCAAGGGGCATACAATCTAAGGTCCCTAACTTACATTCATACATACACATACTAGGGCCAATTTAGACAGGAGCTAATTCACCTACCAGCATGTCTTTGGAGTGTGGGAGGAAACCCATGCATGCACAGGGAGAACATGCAAACTCCAGGCAGGAGGTGCCGTGGCTGGGATTCGAACCAACCACCCGAGTACTGCCAGGCGGAAGTGCTAACCATTTAGCCACTGTGCTGCCCAATTAATTTACATGTATTGGAATTTTCTTTTTTAGCAAAGACATTTTGGCCTAAATTTATGACGAAATTAGAGTTTTAATTTTTTTTTACTGGACATGTTTAATAGCAAACAGTCAAAAATATTGTTTTTTTTTCTCATAATTGTCGCTTTTTTTTGTTTATAGCGCAAAAAATAAAAAAAACACAGGTGATCAAATACCACTGAACTAAATTTGTGGGGAAAAAAGGATGTAAATTTCAGTTGCGTGCAGCGTTTCATGACCATGCAGTTGTCAGTTAAAGTAACGTAGCGCTGTATCGCACAAAATGGCCTGGTCAGGTAGGGGGGTAAATCCTCTCTAGGGCAAGTGGTTAAGTTATGTGTAATATAATGAAATAACACTCCCTCACCGCTAACTGTGATTGACAGCAGCCAATAACTCCCGCTACCTCAGCAAAGCCCATGAGACCAGGAGGTAAGGGTAGAGAGCCACTTCAGACAAGCATAGCGCTGGATTGAAGGAGGGCTCAGGTAAGTATAAGGGAGGGGGGGGTGAAGGATGAGGCCGCGAATGTCGGCTCGTGTGCCCCCCCCTACCTGGAACTGCAAAATCACCTATATATACTTGATTTTGCGCACCCATGCCACCCTGCGTTTCTGTTATAGGGCGGACGGGAAGTGGTTAATATACACTTATTGCATTTTTTTTTTTTTTTTACCAAAGACAAATAGAATATATTTTGGCCTACATTTATGAAGAAATTTGATTTTATTGGATATGTTTTATAACTAAAAAGTAGAAAATATTGTTTTGCTTTTTGTCCAAAATGTTCTGCCTTTGCAGTCTGAAATGAAGACAGACACGGTTTTTGTTTTATCCAGGCTGCAAAGTACCAAAATATTATTATTTTAAGGGGGGGGAGGGGTAATTCTTTTCTATACCCAGCATACAGTCAGGTCCATAAATATTGGGACATCAACACAATTCTAGCATTTTTGGCTCTATACACCACCACAATGGATTTGAAATGAAACGAACAAGATGTGCTTTAACTGCAGACTGTCAGCTTTAATTTGAGGGTATTTATATCCAAATCAGGTGAACGGTGTAGGAATTACAACAGTTTGCATATGTGCCTCCCACTTGTTAAGGGACCAAAAGTAATGGGACAGAATAATAATCATAAATCAAACTTTCACTTTTTAATACTTGGTTGCAAATCCTTTGCAGTCAATTACAGCCTGAAGTCTGGAATGCATAGACATCACCAGACGCTGGGTTTCATCCCTGGTGATGCTCTGCCAGGCCTCTACTGCAACTGTCTTCAGTTCCTGCTTGTTCTTGGGGCATTTTCCCTTCAGTTTTGTCTTCAGTAAGTGAAATGCATGCTCAATCGGATTCAGGTCAGGTGATTGACTTGGCCATTGCATAACATTCCACTTCTTTCCCTTAAAAAACTCTTTGGTTGCTTTTGAAGTATGCTTTGGGTCATTGTCCATCTGCACTGTGAAGCGGCGTCCAATGAGTTCTAATGCATTTGGCTGAATATGAGCAGATAATATTGCCTGAAACACCTCAGAATTCATCCTGCTGCTTTTGTCAGCAGTCACATCATCAATAAATACAAGTGAACCAGTTTCATTGGCAGCCATACATGCCCACGCCATGACACTACCACCACCATGCTTCACTGATGAGGTGGTATGCTTAGGATCATGAGCAGTTCCTTTCCTTCTCCATACTCTTCTCTTCCCATCACTCTGGTACAAGTTGATCTCGGACTCATCTGTCCATAGGATGTTGTTCCAGAACTGTGAAGGCTTTTTTAGATGTCGTTTGGCAAACTCTAATCTGGCCTTCCTGTTTTTGAGGCTCACCAATGGTTTACATCTTGTGGTGAACCCTCTGTATTCACTCTGGTGAAGTCTTCTCTTAATTGTTGACTTTGACACACATACACCTACCTCCTGGAGAGTGTTCTTGATCTGGCCAACTGTTGTGAAGGGTGTTTTCTTCACCAGGGAAAGAATTCTTCAGTCATCCACCACAGTTGTTTTCCGTGGTCTTCCGGGTCTTTTGGTGTTGCTGAGCTCACCGGTGCGTTCCTTCTTTTTAAGAATGTTCCAAACAGTTGTTTTGGCCACGCCTAATGTTTTTGCTATCTCTCTGATGGGTTTGTTTTGTTTTTTCAGCCTAATGATGGCTTGCTTCACTGATAGTGATAGCTCTTTGGATCTCATCTTGAGAGTTGACAGCAACAGATTCCAAATGCAAATAGCACACTTGAAATGAACTCTGGACCTTTTATCTGCTCATTGTAATTGGGATAATGAGGGAATAACACGAACCTGGCCATGGAACAGTTGAGAAGCCAGTTGTCCCATTACTTTTGGTCCCTTAACAAGTGGGAGGCACATATGCAAACTGTTGTAATTCCTACACCGTTCACCTGATTTGGATGTAAATACCCTCAAATTAAAGCTGACAGTCTGCAGTTAAAGCACATCTTGTTCGTTTCATTTCAAATCCATTGTGGTGGTGTATAGAGCCAAAAATGTTAGAATTGTGTCGATGTCCCAATATTTATGGACCTGACTGTATATACAGTGGGTAGGATAAGTATTGAACATGTCACCATTTTTCTCAGTAAATATATTTTTAAAGGTGCTTTTGACATGAAATTTTCACCACGTGGTGGTAACAACCCATGCAAACCATACATACAAAGAAACAAAAACAAATAAGTTCAGAAATTAACCGCTTCCCACTCGCCCTATAGCAGAAATACTGCTACAGGGTGGCACGGGTGTGCAAAATCACGTATATATACATGATTTTGCATTTCCAGGTAGGGGGCGCACACTCCCTATATCACCTATATATACTTGATTTTGCGCACCCGTGCCACCCTGTATTTCTGCTATAGGGCGGATGGGAAGTGGTTAATATACACGTATTGTATTTTTTTTTTTCACCAAAGACACATAACAGAATATATTTTGGCCTACATTTATGAAGAAATTTGATTTTATTGAATATGTTTTTATAACTAAAAAGTAGTTTTATAACTAAAAAGTAGAAAATATTGTTTTGTTTTTTTGTCCAAAATGTTCGGACTTTTTTCTTTTATATAATAATAAATAGAAAAACCCAGGAAAGCGGCAGATGCACTGCGGTGCACCCGCGGTGCAGGTAAACCGGAGCACATCAGTGTGAAAGCAGCCTTATAGGGGGCTCAGAGCAGTAACTGTTCATTTGCTTTTGGAGTTTGGGGGTGGTAAAGCTCATATTTAAGACATGTTTTTACCACCCCAACCGCACCCCTTTTAGCTGCAGTGGCCATGGATGTACATGTCGCAGCCGCAGCAGGAGTTATATGCTCTGTCATGGTTGGTGGGTGTAGCACCTGCCATCATGATCCATTTAAGTGAATGAGTCCGCTCTACAAGTGCCCTGCAACCTTGTGTAGTACAGCAAACAAGGGGTTGGGTTACAATTGGTTACCCATTTACTTGAATTGGTTGCGACTGGCAGGCGGTAGCACCCACCAAAAGCAACAGGAGGTTTAATTCCTTCTGTGGCATGTGTACACCTTTATCTGCTAAAAATCCTGGAGGAACCCTCTTCAACGGCGTCAGAGTAATCCCTTTTGGCCAGTCCTGCTCTGTTCTGCCAATGTAAATGCTACTGTGCACACAATGCCAACATGGGGCAAACAGACACAAAGTGGGGAGAGCTACTAGTTTAGGTCTTGCATGTACAAGATAGCTTGTACATGCATTTAACAATAAGGTGCTAAAGGGGTGTAACACTAAAACTCCAGGAAGAACCCTCTGCACACTGCTACATACCCTTTCCAACAAACTTTGCAATAAAAAAATAGGAAAGGGTATATAGCAGTGTGCAGAGGGATTTTCCTGGATTTTTAGTGTTAATATGTGGTTACACCCCTTTAGCACCTAACAGATAAATGTGTGTACAAGCTATTTGGATTTGAGAATAGGTATATCTTGTTTTGTCACCTTTATCTGCTGCCTCAGCAGCTAAAAGGGGTAGGGATTGGGGCAGTAAAACTGCGACTCAACCAACTTAATGTGTGAACAAGCCCTAGGGGTGCTGCTGCTGAATGCAACTAAGGGCTCATTCACAAGTGCAGCAGGAACTGCTGTTCCTCTGAAAAGCAACCCAAATGTGTTTAACAGGATGTGATATGTTGCCTGCTCACCACCTGATTTAAACCAATGATTGCAATGCACACAATTGTGATATGGTAGTACAACAATTAGAGGTTTAAATCAGGTGTGAGGAGGCGACACTGTGCCCTGTGATCTTTGATGTGTTGTAGGTAGATCTCCACCTCTTTAACCCCTAGATGCCGAGCGCACACAAATATGTGGCCTCTGGGCCTTGACGCCGAGCGGCCGAATATTTGTGTACCATTTGAAAACACATATGTGCTGAGAGCTCCCTGCACATATGTCCATGACTCATGGAAAGGTCCCAATCTCCCATTGCAATCGGGACCTTTCCGATCATGTGACTGCCGTGACAGTGAATCACGGCGTTCACATGACCCTAAAACCCCGCTCCACCTCCCGGCTTCTGAAATCTCTTAAAGGGCCGGGAGACGCCAGTGCGAAGGGGTTAACGTTGTACCTTTGAGTTTCCAGGTACTGTACTGTAGGGGGAGGCTCAGGAAAGTGCCTCCCCTTTCCTCTGCTCTGTACTTACTGTCAGACTGGGCTCCGTATGTGCCAATGTACAGTTTGGAAGAAAAGCTGGAGGTCGGTCAGACGTGAGTGCCTTTCTCAACCAGGATGCTGAAGCACCCCTGATGACCTCAGGCGGCACCCTGGTTTCAAAAAGACTGGTATAGGGGATTAAAAAAGCCCAATTAAACTAAAAATATAGCTAATTATACAGTTATTTAAAAAAAATACAAAACCGTATTCATTTGGGTTTTTAGATCTGCTTAGGAAAAGCAAATACTGAAATTAGAAGAAATAAGGAGAGCTGTTGTCACTGGAACAAGACATGAACCTTAATAATAACCTGACAGAGGTTCTTATACTTTACCATTTTACTGCTAACATGTTTTATTGAATTCTGTCCCCACTGATGAGATTTTCCATTACAGGACAAGAGGGAAAACCCAGTAGGTGCACCGACTGCAAATACAAATCAGAAAGTGGTTCTGTTCCCTCTCTTCTATAAACGAAAAAAAAAAGTTTGGTTGGATATGCTAATCCAAGCTTTATAATGTCCTTGTCATAATAGTCTGCATAATGTAAAGGCAAGCATGTTTGAAAACATGCAGTAACATTCAATTGCAGCCAGCTCTTAACAAAAAGAAAATGTTTTCCATTATTACATTACATCTCACGGAACCATAATGAGAGCAGGCAGGCTTGTTTGTATGTCATTCTGACAATAAAGCCAAGTACTTGTCCTTTCCTGCAAATGCATTCATGGCTATTATGCAGTAATCTGCTGAAGACAATTTGGTTCATTTTTATTTCCCATTGTGATGTGACTATTAGCTGAGAAACGTGTTATGGGGGGGGGGGGGGTTATAAAAATCCTCTTGTGCACTGTACACACCTTCTGTCAAGTCTCTCATACAGGGGCGGACGGACAACTCATGGGGCCCCCGGGCAATAGGGGATCATGGGGCCCCTGTGTCCTTGCCCAAACTCAAAAAAGCCTATGAAAAAGGTACCAGGGGCATCTCATGGGGCCCCCTACTGACCCCTGGCCCTCGGGCAGTGCCCGAGTTTCCAAATGGTCAGTCCGCCCCTGCTCTCGTCCTGTCAGCCAGAAGCACAAGCAGGTATTTAACCCAACTTACTTATAAGGTAATTCAAGTTATTAAAAAAAGCATTTTCTTGAAAATAACAACTTCATTATATTGTATACATATTTTTTTCATGAAAGAGATGGCCAAATCAAATAAACATTTCCAATCACATTGTATGCACAATGTTTAGGGTTAGAACACAATGCATTATAAAGTGGCAAAACCACTTATACCTTACTTCTTGTTTCCGTCATTCACAGAATAGGACCAAAATCATATAATGGAAATCCTATGGTATGTTCCAACCAACAACATGAATCATGTAGCAGGATTTAGAGAATTTCTTTGACTGGAATCACAGATATTTGAGATGTGGACACTCAACCTGTACAAAGCAATAACAGGCTGAGAGGAGCGACAGCTGTCTTCTGCTGTTCTCATGTATCCGCACATCCAGCAATTACCTGTGGTTAGGTACACAATCTATCAGACAGATTGTGTCCAGGGCAGGTCATCTCTCCCTAGCTGCAAGTAACCTACTGGATGTGCGGATATATGTGTACAGCCATGGTTCTTGGTAGCCTGTCATAGCTTTGTACAAGCTGAGCAGCTTCAGCTGTTTGCATACCTATGACCCGCTATCCAGCCCTATACTGATGTATGAATGAGACATTGGTAAAAAAAAAAAAAAAGGTTTTGCCTGTTTAAGCAGCTTGTTTGCTGTGACATCCAATCACTTGTGCAGGAATGGCTTGAACATTTTTTTTATATAATCTATATATTTGAGGTTACCCATATGGAAGAAAAATATATTTTAAAAATATTCTTCCCAAATATATTGCCATATATTTGAAATACTACAATTTTGGCCATATTCACAATATTTATACTTCAAGTTGAAATGTGTTTTTATTACAAAATATATGCAAAATATTTTTAAAAATACATTTCAAATATACTGTTTGTCTTTAAAAATACAAATCTACATTTTTGGAATGCATTTACAAATATATGTAAGAATATATGTTAAAATGACTTTTTTATATGTTCAAAAAATATGAAGAATATATTTAAAAACTATATATTTTTAAAAATATATTTTTTTAACATATATGTAAAAATATATGTTAAAATTACTTTTTTATATGTTAAAAAATATATATTTTTAAAAATATATAGTTTTAATATATATTTTTTAACATATAAAAAAGTAATTTTAACATATATTTTTACATATATGTTAAAAAAAATATATTTTTAAAAATATATAGTTTTTAAATATATTCTTCATATTTTTTGAACATATAAAAAAGTCATTTGAACATATATTCTTACATATATTTGTAAATGCATTCCAAAAATGTAGATTTGTATTTTTAAAGACAAACAGTATATTTGAAATGTATTTTTAAAAATATTTTGCAATAAAAATGCATTTCAACATGTAATATATATATATATATATATATATATATATATATATATATTTATTGAAATATATTTTAAAATATATTGACTATGGCCAAAATTGTAGTATTTAAAATATATGTCAATACATTTGGGAAGAATATTTTTTAAATATATATCAAATATATTTTTCTTCCATGTGGGTATGACTTGGATATGTCCATCGTCAATGAAAGAACATTGGTACAACATATTCAGGACATCATATATCTTCAGTTTCTCTGAGAACTCTTCACAATGTTCACTTGGACAGACATATTAGCAAAGCAATCGCTATATGTCACAGAAAAAAAAATTAAAATAACAAGGAGCCAGAAAACGTACACGAAACCATGTAAGGTGTGTCTAACATAGATTGTCAACTTCTCGGTAAAATATTCTAGTATGTCACCCAGGAAGACTCAAAAAGCAAGTGCAATACAACTAGTAGTGGATCATAATAAACAAGATCCACCATGGCCTCTGTCAGATCTATAATGTATCCAAGTTACCCAGATTATATAAAATCTATCACATTGGTCTCCGTAAGTGCCTACCCATTGCTCTGCCTCCATGATCTGTGGGACTACAGATCTTTTAAAGCCTTTAAGAGATGGGGGCAGGGAGCACAGTAAATAGAAAGCTGGATCATCTCGTATTAAAAAGGTTGTGATGTCTGAGATCAACTTTCTGATCCCATTCTTGAATGGCTTAAGGATGGGACAGTCCCACCAAATATGGGGCAGGGGACCTTGTGACCCACATCCAATCTAACAAGGGTCTGTAGGTGAAGGACGCATCAGTGCTAATGTCTTAGTGACCCTGTACCACCTGGTTAGCCGCTTATAATTCATTTATTGTAGTTTTGAGCTGCTTGTACATTTTTCAAGAGATTTTGCAGAGAAAAATAAAAACACATGCTTTCACACTTGTTTAGAACACTTGTTTTGGCTTCATATTAATATAGATACAATAAAATTATGACTTAGCCATTATGACTTAATTTAGCTTAGAAACACATAAAATGGAAATCATATGGTATGTTCCAGCTGTAATCATTGTTAGTTCTGTATCCCAAAGTTTAACTTTTAGCGTTTGGTAGGTGCTGCATTTTGCTGAGGTCTCTAGCTGAGAACTAATATGCAGAATTTTTTAGGGGGAAAGAGTTTTTAGCATACGGTAAGTTAGGACTTATGAATGGGACATAAAAATAAAATCCCAAGAATTAGATGTTTGCCTTAATTGTTTGATTGAACTGTGGATTAGGTTTGCATCCCTACTGTAGCCTTTATGTGGGGTCCCATTGTTGCTGTTAGATCTTTACATTATTTTACAGTATATTATGTAAACTTCAACTGGAAAATGACTAATACTCCATGATGGGTGTAAACAAGGCCAGGAAGTATAACAGGAAAAGCTTATCAATGCAGTCTTTATGATTTTATAAACCAGCTGACTACCCGGAGATCCTCCTTTTGGTTGATCTGAGCCTTTTACCAAATATCATTTAGGGGAAGATTTACTAAAACTGCTGCACACAGAATCTGGTGCAGCTGTTCATAGTAACCAGTCGGCTTCCAGGTTTTATTGTCAAAGCTTAATTGGACAAGCTGAAGTTAGAAGCTGATTGGTTACTATGAACAACTGCACCAGATTCTGTGTGCAGCAATTTTAGTAAATCTCCCCCATAGAGTCTAGGATTAATTATGAAGGTTCTCAGAAACTGATAAGGTGTATCTCATCTAATGCTTAGTTTAATTACAGAGGATTGGTCATCTTCTAAACCAGGTATCATTAAATGGCGGACCACGGTTGCGGATCTGGACCAACTTGCTGTCCCATCCGGATCACTGTGGTCCCAACTCCTGCCATTAAGGAGGTGCCTTTTTACCCCAGCATCTACCACTGTCCTTCTCCCAGCAGAGATGTGAGGAGGGGCAGAGGATGTGGCTGTGGGGGGAAGGGAAATTATGTGATGGGAGAGAGAAGGACTCCACCGTGTAGGGTGAAGTGACAGGGGGCCAGAGGAGACAACTGTTGAGATGGGAGTTTGTGAAAGAGGGCTAGAGGACACCGCTGTGGGGGGGGGGGATTTGTGAAAGGGGGACAGAGGACACCACTGTGGAGGAGGTGATGTGAAAGGGTGCCAGAGGACACTGCTGTGAAGGGGAAACTGTGACGTGAAGTGGGGGACTGTGAAGTAAAGGGGAGGATTGTGATATGAAGGGGGGCTGAGAACACTGACATAAGGGATTGTGATATAAGAGGAGGGGGCTATGATGTGACAGATCGCAAATATGTGATTTGAACCCCGGCTGAAAGAAAATGTTACTGATTGGACCTCTGTGAATTGTAATTCAGTTCCCCTGCTCTATACAGAATGTCAAAGTTTCCTATTCCCTCCTGTAAGATTATGTAATGTGAAAGATTCATAATTTCACTATAACTTTAGTTATACTTTTAACTGATATTCTATGTTCTATTTTAGGAATTTGTCCAGATGTCCATAAGACTGATGAAGGAACCAGATCTAAAAAGGAAAATTATTTATAGTGCCAAACTATATGTCCACACTAACCATTCCTGGGAACTTGAAAGAGAGACATATCAAAATCTTGTTCAAAAGCTGAATGGACTGTGATATAAAAGAACATCATCACAAAAATCCTGGAGTCTGGGACTTATTTTATTTTAATTTTATTGTGGGATGTTAAAGGGATTGCTGTAATGTTTTTATTTCAGGAACAATGGACTACTTTAAACAATGACCTCATTGTGTCCCCTCTTAACAGTGAAGTTGTTTTCTCTTTTGGTGTATTTTTCGTATTCCTATACTGTCTCTCATATTATATTTTAAATTGTAATGGTTTCTTATGTTTAACTTCTTTAAAAAAATATTAAAGTAATTTATTTTTTTATTGTTGTGTATGAGTGATATTGTAAATAAGTGAAGCTGTTGATGATATTGTGAGATCAGGCTGTACTGGGAAGGATTTCTATCCCAACATATACCCGCACTATGTGTTAGGACTAGACTTGACTGCCCTTACTTCTGTATAGCAATGTGAAACCGAATGTACACCCTATGAAAATTGATTTTTTTTTAGATATTATATTCATTCAAGCAGTGCCTACAGATAACGGTTATATGCTTGAAATGGTATATTCTCAATTCCAATTAACGAAAATGCAGTTTCTCACATGTGGAAAGTAAGTTCATTTCTATATTTACTACCACTTCAAATCAATGAAATTAGAATCAGGTGTTCCAATTTAGGGGCCAAAATTCAGAAGCTCTTTAGAGGATATCAAGGTGGAACCTGTATTGTTTAACCATTTTTGTACCAGACCAATTTTTCAGGTTTTGCACACATGCTGTTAAAATGTACATTTTAGGCCTGAAATGTGGATCCCTGGCAACGAATTTAGAAAAATCAGCAAATTATTTAATATAATTTCACTTCAAGGAAAATAATTTACACGTGACATCAATTTCAATTGCTGCTAATTCAGCCAGATCTAGCTGGCCCATCAAAATCAACGCAGGAGCTAATCACTTAATGCTAAAAGAAATATCCAAGACCACCAAAATCACACAGGATCTGTGGGTAAATTTTGCAACAATTGATATCATATGCACCTATAATCAGAGATTACACAAATTTGCCCCACGTAGCGGGTGTGCTAGAAAAAAATATTTGCTGTCCAAATAGAACATTAGACCAAGACTACAGTTTGCCATTGATCATATAGGTAGAGACAAGGCCTTCTGAAACAATGTGCTGTGGACTAATGAAACAAAGAGTTGTGGCCCAGATGTAACCCTCATCTTTATACAGTACCTTGGTAGGTCCAGAGGGCCCATTTGGTGAATCCTGGGCATCATCGGCAGATGCATAATATGAAACAAATTTCCCCAGATCTGATTCCTGTGTGGGAATCTCATCTGAGACCTTAACCACTCCAATCCCACTTCCTACCCCCAGTTAATGAAAAGCCATTTAAAGGGTACACATGAATTGGTTCATTCAATTCCAGTGAGAGTAAGTTACCTTTCTAGGATTATGTTGTTTCCTCCCACCAACTCAGGGTGAACAAGTGTGACTTCTGTGCTGGTGTGTTGGAAGCCAGTCACAGTTCTGTCATCCACTATGAAAGACTGTAGATTAATATTTTTGCTCCTTGCTTTTCCATGGACAAATGAAATAAATGAATAGAGGTTGACCAGCTAGTCAGGTGATATCAGTTGTTTCTGCTCAGGAAAATTGTTCCTGAGGTGTCCAGGCTTGGTACAATTATAGCTTCTGCAGGTATACGCTAATACCGCTTCTTTTTACTAGGAGCTCCATATGCTGGTTGCCGGGTGGCTTGGCTCACAAGTGCAGCAGAATCTGCTGCTTGTGATTTCATTTCTTTCCAGCCACTATAAGGACTTCAGCCTTTATTGGTCAGAAACCTAAGTGTTGATGTAGGTACCTGCCAACTCTTTTGGCACTTTGGCAGACTCAGACTTGTGCTTCAACAGAACTGGACTTCAGCAGAACAGATGTGTAGACGTTGACCCTGGAACGTTCATAGAAATCCTTTCTCAAACCTTTAGTTATTGTGATAGCGGCTTACCTCCTCTGTATAGGAGTCTGCAGTGTTTTTTCTCCAGTGACCTGAATTTCAGATTATTGCATGTATCATTGCCTCATAGTCATCATTCTGCTCAGTTGACAATTTCACATATGCCTCCAGGGCTTTGCCTCTGTCCTGGTGTCAGATATTGGGCCCCTACGCCTGCAGCAAGTGGTACTGATGGCATGTTTTTTTCAAAAGATAGCATGTCCGTCTCAATATTTCTGTCTATCTTTAGTTCATGCTGACTGGCAACTTCCCTCTCAACCTGACAGCACCACTCTTAACTGCAGCCTGATGCACAAGTATGACATAGGATCCATAACCATTATCTGTCAATGCTGGGGACAGTCTAGTGTTGGAAGACTCATGCTGTAGACCAGAGGTTGCAATCATTGATGCATTTGATTCAGTCCTAGTACCCTCACCCAGCTAGGTTGTACCAGAATTACTTTTAAGACAGGCAGAATCCCTCCTGCTGCAGGTTCCTCCAGGGTCTGTTGTGCATGGATATCTGTCTCATGTTACTCATGAATCATGCCTCTCTTCATTTATTATTATACAGAATTTATATAGCACCAATAGTCTGTTCAGTCCTTTACAATATAAAGTGAGACAATACAGCAACAATACAATTCAATACAAGAGGGTTAGTAGGACCCTGCTCCTGGGAGCTTACAGTCTAATAGGGAGGGGACAAAAGGTAATAACTGCGAGGGACAAACTGATGGGAGAAATACAAAATATGGTTATTAGTTGAAGGCAGGATAGGCTTCCCTGAAGAGATGAGTTTTCAGAGATTTCCTGAAACAGAGTGGGACATAGCCAGAGTAGGAGAGTGGACAGAGTAGGAGATAGACAGATTGTGGTAGGGAGAGTTCCAGAAGATGGGAGAGGCTCTGGAGAAGTCCAGGAGATGAGATTGAGAGACGGGAGGAGGAGTTAGAGAGTTGGGAGACGCGGAGAGGATGGTTTGGGTGATATTTGGAGACAAGACTGGTGATGTAGCTAGGGGAAGAGTTCTAAATGGCTTTGTATGTTATTGTTAATATGTTGAATTTTATTCATTGGACAATGGGAAGCCAGTGGAGGGTTTGGTAGGGAGGGGTGGCAGGCACTGAATGGTTGGTATGGTGGATGAGTCTGGCAGCAACATTAAAGATAGACTGAAGAGGGGTAGCCTGCAAAGAGATAGCCAAGGCGAGAGATAACAAGGATGTGTATAGGTTGCTTAGTAGTGTCAACAGTTAAAAAAAAGGGTGTATTTTGGAGGTGAGGTTTACAAAATTTGGACAGTGATTGGATTTGGGGTTGAAAGAACAGGTCAGAGTCCAGGATTACACCTACATTGTGTGCACAATTATTAGGCAAGTTGTATTTTTGAGGATTAATTTCATTATTGAACAACTACAGTGACCTTGGTCAATCCAAAATGTTAATAAACCCCAAACCTGAATATTTAGGAAAAAAGTGAGGTTTTGGCTTACTTAGGAGAATATCTATTTGTGCACAATTATTGGGCAACTATTAGCGTGCAGAATTATTATGCAACTAAATGAAAAACGAAAGTTTCCCATCTCACTCTTTTATTTTCATCTGTTAAAGTGAAAATAATAAATTAAAATATACAAATAAACATTTCTGACATTTTCAAATTAAATCAGTGACCAATATAGCCACACTTCTGTTCAATAACAGTCATAAGCCTTCTATTCATGGAGTCTGTCAGTTTCTGGATCTGTTGATGTGCAGCAGCAACCACAGCCTCCCAGATACTGTTCAGAGAGGTGTACTGTTTTCCTTCACCGTAAATCTCCCGTTAAGTTCTCAATAGGGTTTACGTCAGGTGAGGAAGGGGGCCATATCATTATTCTTTCATCTTTAAGGCCTTTACTGGCTAGCCATGCAGAAGAGTACCTAGATGCATGAGATGGAGCATTGTTCTGTATAAATATCATAGTCTTCTTGAAAGATGCAGACTTTTTTCTGTACCACTGCTTGAAGAAAGTGGCTTTTAAAAACTGTCAGTAGGTTTGGGAGTAGATTTTGAGTCCATCTTCAACCTCAAAAAGGTCCAACTAGCTCATCTTTAATAATACCAGCCCATACCAGTACCCCACCTTCACCTTGCTGGCATCTGAGTCGAAGTGGCGCTTTTACTGATCCAGTCAGAAGCCCATTAATCTGGTCCATCAAGAGTCACTCTCATCTCATCATTCCATAAAGCCTTTGAAAAATCTGTCTTCAGATATTCCTTGGCCCAGTCTTAACGTTTAAACTTGTCTTGTTCAGTGGTGGTCAGGTTTCAGTCCTCTTTACCACGGCCATGTCTCTGAGCACTAAACACCTTGTATTTCTGGGCACTCCAGTTAGGTTGCACTTCTGGAATATGACAGCACTAGATGATAATGGGTTCCTGGTAGCTTCATGTTTGATTCTTCTCAAATATTTGCCAGTTAATTTACATAATTTTTTTTCTCTACACATTTCCTGTGACCCTGTTGACTATTTGCAACAAAACATTTAATGGTTCTGTGATCATGCCCCAATATCTCAGCATTTTCAAGAGTGTTGCATCCCTCTGAAAGACCTTTTACAATTTTTGACTTTTCAGAGTCAGTTAAATCTTTTGTTGGCCCATTTTGCCTGAGGAAAAGAAGCTGCCTAATAATTATGCATACCTTGATATAGGGTGTTGATCTCCTTAGGCAACACGCTCCCTCATTACACAAATACACATCACCAGATATGCTTAAATCCAATAGGCATTCAAGTTTATACAGCTTGGAGTTGGGCAATATACATAAAAATGTCTAATAATTGTGCACAGAGTGTAGTACCTTAGCATGAGGAGAGGGACTGATAGTTGTATTATTGATCTTGATGTAAAAGTCAGGGGAGGGGGCACAGGTCAGAGGGAATATTATGAGCTCAGTTTTTGAAAGATTTCGTTTGAGGAAGTGGTGTGACATCCATCCTGATATATCAGTTAATAAGTTAGTAATACGAGAACAGACTGCCTTAAGTTTCAATTAGCCTTGTTTGATGCACATTTGTCATATCATCATTCATTCTGCCAAACCTGGCATGACTGCAAAATAAAAGTTAGGACAGAAGAAACAAAAGATAGAGAGGGATCTGTTGCTATATGTCTATTTTTATACAGTGAAGGAAATAAGTACTCGATGATCTGCTGAGTTTGAATGTTTGCCCACTCACAAAGAAATGATCAGTCTAAAAATCGAACGGAAGGTTTATTGTAACCCTGAGAGACAGAATAGCAACACAAAATTCAAAAGCAATGCATGTCTAACAAATTATGCACTGATTTGCATGTTCATGAGGCAAATAAGTATTTGATCCCCTATCATTCAGCAGGATTTCTGGCTACCAGGTGTCTTTCATACAGGTAACAAGCTGAGATTAGAAGCAGTCTCTTAAAGGGAGTGCTGCTAATCTCATTTTGTTACCTGCAATCAAACAATCAGATTCTAAACTCTCCACCATGACAAAGATCAAAGAGCTGTCCAAGGATGTCAAGGACAAGATTGTAGACCTACACAAAGCTGGACTGGGCTACCAAACTATCGCCAAGCAGCTTGGTGAGAAGGTGACAACAGTTGGTGCAATCATTTGCAAATGGAAGAAACACAAAACAACTGTCAGTCTTCCTAAGTCAGGTGCACCAAGCAAGATCTCACCTTGTGGAGTGTCAATGACCATGAGAACAGTGAGGAATCATCCCAGAACTACACGTGAGGATCTTGTCAATGATCTCCAGGCAGCTGGGACCACAGTCCCCAAGAAAACAAATGGTAACACACTGCACCGACAAGGATTAAAATCCTGCAGTGCCCACAAGGTCCCTCTGCTCAAGAAAGCACATGTCCAGGCCCGTCTGAAGTTTGCCACTGAACATCTGAATGATGCAGAGGAGGATTGGTTGAAAGTGTTGTGGTCAGATGAGACCAAAATCGAGCTCTTTGGCCTCAACTCATTGTGTTTGGAAGTGGAGGAATGCTGCCTATGAGCCCAAGAACACCAGCCCAACTGTCAAACGTGGTGGAAACATTCGACTTTGGGGGTGTTTTTCTTTTAAGGGGACAGGACAACTGCACCGCATCAAAGGGATGATGGATGGGGCATTGTACCGTCAAATCTTGGGTGAGAACCTTCTTCCCTCAGCCAGGGCATTGAAAATGGGTCATGGATGGGTGTTCCAGCATAACAATGACCCAAAACACACGGCCAAGGTAACAAAGGAGTTGCTCAAGAAGAAGCACATTAAGATCCTGGAGTGGCCTAGCCAGTCTCCAGACCTTAATCTGATTGAACATCTGTGTAGGGAGCTAAAAGTTCGAGTTGCTAAACATCAGCCACCAAACCTTAATGACTTGGAGACTCTCTTCTGCCACAGAAGAGCCGAGTGGCCGGCCTGGTATTCTAACACGGCGGTGGGGAGGGGGGGAGTCCTGGTCAATATTTGCTCCATAAGATGTACAGACATTTCCGCCCATTTTTTGGGGGGAAATAGTGCGTCTTATGAACTGAAAAATACGGTATATTCGAAAATTAATCAATTCTGTTATAGTGACAGCCTATCTAATTTCTTGAGGCCTTTAAAATGCCAGGACAGTGCAAATACCCCCCAAGTTACCCTTTTTGGAAAATAGACAGTCCGAGGTATTTAGTAAGAGGCATGGCAAATTTGTTGAAGATGTAATTTTTTGGCCCATTTTTTTGAGAAATGAATAAATTAAATAAAATTAGTTTTTTTTTACTGGTGTGGCAGTGATCAGGGATTTTGACTGGTGACAGTATGTTTAAAAAATTTGAATAATTTTAACTTTTTTTAAAATGTTTTTCTTTTTTTACAATTGTTTTTAACATACTTTCATCAGAGTAGTTCAGTGTCACTATAATAACACTGTACTACTCTGTGGGGGGATCAGGGATTTTTTTGCAACACTTTGATTGCTATCACAATGATGATCATTGTAACAGCAATAGTTTAAACTGTCATAAATGGGTTGCGTTCATAACAGCTATGATTACTAGTGGTCTGTGATTGGCTACAGCTAATCACATGGTACAAGGTGCTGCAATTGGCCCAGGTACCATGTGATAGCTGTGGGCCAATCAAAGCATCACTGTATAGAAAGCACAACTGTTATGAAAGCGGTTATGAATGATAATAATTTATAACAGCTTTGTTGATATTATGATAGTCATCACATAGCAATCACATGATCCCCAAGCCACTTCAAGCGGCCGGGTACCAGGAGCCACAATCCACTGTGTTCGGTGGACACAATGATCGTGGGAGCGGCATGGTGTGTGTCCCTAATCCGGAGCTGGCTGGATGATGTACATGATTCAGCCTGCACATACCACCCACCCGCAGTAAATGTACTGCGGGTGGGCGGCAAATGGTTAAATGCATAGTCAGTTTATTGGTAAAGGTGAACTTTTAATTTTTCTACATTATGAGGTTTTATAATCTGGCAACCAACATTTTATTGAACAGTATTGTGTAATACCTGAAGCACTATATTAAATGAGAGAAGTAGCTAACCTATGGTTGCTGCAGTTGGAACAGTATCAAATTAAATCAAAAATAAAATTTACTTTATTAAATGTAGTAGTTTACTAATTCTTAGATGTGGTTGCTGCATTTTCCACCCTTTATTTTCACCCCAGTAGGTCTATTATTTTCCAAAAGACCAAGCTGCCCAGTAGATGTGGAAGTTAGAGGGTTGAGATAAACTATTGAACACTGACAAGGATACTTACAATGGTCAGCTTTTTAAATGTAAAGCTTTTATCCCAAAAATTCAAAAAAACTGTTACTGTAGCTACTTGAAGAAAAGACAGCTTGTTAAATCCCTCAGGGGATTCTGTGCAAATAGAACTTGCACACATATGATTTTATGCTGTGATTGCTGAGCAGAGTTGTCAGATATCTGACAACTCAGATCAATAGAAACAGAGCTCTGAATGGCAGCTTAGGGAGAAGAAGTGAGCATGACAGGCACTGACACAAAGCCAACATAGCTTACACAGAGTCTGGGCCTGCAACCTTCTATTCTGAGTGAACAAAGAGAGTGGAAACTGTCAGATTGTGTGGTGAATGATTCCAGCTGGAGAAGAAGGGATTTCATTCACAAAAGCACAAGCTGACAATAGCATAAGCCAGGTACTACACTAGGCGGTCTCAAATGTGTAATAGCTGGTATGTTCTGTTGTCACCTTGCATAACACAGTGACAGTTTTCATTCTCTCTGTTCCCCCGAATAGTTTGTGTACTGAACAGAACAGAGTCTGTAGAATAGTGAGGTGGTGTGGCTCAATGCTGGCTGTGGCTTCCCACCATGAAAGAACCACATTTTTAGACTTTGGAGGCAGGAGATGGAGCTACAGTCAGAAATGACCACTGCTCTGAATTCAATGGAGATAAGTGGGGGGGCTCTGTGTTCCCCTGTCCTACATGTGTGTCAGTCAGAACTAATTAAGTCATTGTCTCCTTGTGAGCAGTATGGTTGCACAAGTACCCTGGGGGAGGGGAAGGGGGTCGACTATGCTATCTCAACAAATGATGCACATATTTGAACTGAGCCAAGTGCTATGTACACTGAGTCTCCTGGGGAATTCAGCAATGCTTTTCAAATTCTGGCAATACATCCCAAAACTGGTAGTGACTTTGCTTTAAAGCAGGACCCTGCATTTGCTACATTTGGTCTCCCATAGTACATAGAACACGGAAGTGCAATTATTTTAGTAAATATAAACAGCTAAATACGTTTTCACATCAACAGTTAGAGCAGTCTTGTGACTTCTATCAGTGTCCAGCTGAGCACTGATTAAAGCTTGTAGGAGGAGTTTTCATTCTCTTCTGACTCTCCTATGAGGCTGCAGGTCCCCTGACTCTGTCTGGACAGTGCTGATTGACCCTGTGCTGAGCACATGAAAAGAAAATTCACTAGCAATACACACCAAATTGAGCATGTGCAGGTTGCCCTCAAGGCTCTGTTCTATCAGCAGATGGATTGGGGACAGTAGAAAAAGGTGAGGATCAGAGAAGACAGGATCAAACATTATTTTTACAAAATGCAGAGGATTAACCCCATAGGTTCCACAGTGAGTATAACAAGCATACTTTACTGCATATACAGACTGAGTTTACTTTTGTGGGTATAGTAACACTTTAAAGGCTTCAATAGATTTGCTAGAAGCTCTGCTAACTTTCTTAGCTGAATATTTTGAACAAGACTGCCCTACTTGACCTATGTATCCAGTGAAGGGTTCAGTCTGCAATCAATTTTTTTACTCTAAGAGCTGATACATGTCACATGAAACCATATGAGGCCAGCAGAGGTATAATGATGATTATCATCATTTTAAAGGTAACATTCAAAATCATACTTTACCTTTTCTTGAGAACAACATGAAGAATGGCTTCTTAGTTGTGGCTCTGCAATTGCATATCATTTTTCTGTGTACCATTGTAAAAGCTAAATATGACTTACTTGCATGTTATAGCACTTTTGACTTTTCCTTATTTTCTGGCTTACCTTTTTCTATTTCCAACTTTTTGAATAAATACATAAAAAGCTTTTTCTTGCATCACAAAGACTTTTGAAGGTGCATTAAATTTTGTCAGGAAAGTGTTTTAATGCAGTGCTTTAGGGATTTTTTATTATTATGATGTAATTGCTGTTTATTGTTATAATTTTCATCTGTTTCTGTGTAAAATGTGATTATAGCAGTTGGTGTTAGATTCTTTCTATTTATGTGTAGCTAAATGATTGAAGTTGACTAAAGTTTGTGCAAATGGATTGCAAAGACTATTTTGTTGGAATAAGGTGAAGAAACTTCTTGTTATGGAAGTACGTCTAACTATGGGGAAGGTGCATGAAGTCATAACAACCAGTCAAAATTCAGCTTTCATCTAACTATACTACATACAAATCTGATATTTTGGGGTTTCTATACCTAGAGTTGATTCAAGGCTATAGTGCATATCCCACACATGCACTTTACAGTGCTTTGGTTCTTTTTAGATGCAGTATTCTGCACTTTGTGGCATCTCTGTAGTTTCAGAGATACGTGTACTAAGTTTCCACGTGTTACCATGGTAGGGCTTGATTTACACATTCAAGGTGCATTTCAGAATGGCAGCCTATTCATTTTTAGGCTCCATGCACACTAGCATTTTTTAACCTCCCTGGCAGTATGATTATTTCAGATTTTTGGTGCTGAAAGCGGTACCATTATTTTGCATGGAAATATGTTGTTTTGTTTATTGTAGGCTGTAATTTTTAGGAATAACTGATATCTGTCCCAACAAGAGTCAAGTAAACATCCCGGGTAGGATAAAACTTAAAACACAAAATCATAAATTATAATTTAATAAATAATCATAAAAAATAATAATATAATCATAAATTTAATTCAATAATATAATCAAACCAAAAACACTGAAATTTGAAACATAGCACCAAGTTCGCACATCACTGAGCAAAGTCACAAAATCGTTTTCAGTGTCTGATGACGAATTTCCCCACGAATCATTATCACTCAATTCTGCAAGCGGTTCTGATTTACTATCGCTGTTCTCTAGATGGTCTAACACCGCTTTTGACCTAAAAGGACGCTTTTTGGGCGCCATGGACTTTTCTCAGTTTCCAGGCAGAAAGAACAGTCAAAATGCAGGCAGGGCACAGGACAAAGCGCTAGGGACAAAATGTATGTGAAATGCTTTGAAACAGCAATGTTTTGCTATGTGATATTCGTTTACAAAAAAAAATGACTTTTTTAATTTTTAAATTTGCCTCTGGTTCTGGCCCCCGTACGTCCCGACGTCACAGGGACCGGAACACGGAAGTCGGATGCCGGCATCGGCCAGAGGAGATGGCTGGGGAAGCTGCAGGAGGGACATCGCATTAGCGAAGGACAAGGTAAGCGCTGCAGGGAATCCCTGAGCAACGCCGCATGGTCAGCCCGAGTGTAGCTCGGGGTTACCACTTTTGGTACTGAAACTCTACCCCGAGCTACACTCGGGAATACCGCCAGGGAGGTTAAGCTCAAAAACTGCTGGGAAAAACGCTGGATAAAAAATGCTGGTAATAGTATTTTGTAGTAGCGTTCAGAAGTGTTTAGGAGCATTTAGAAGCGTTAGCATTTTATTAGCATTTTTACAGTACATGTAGAGGAAAAAAAACCTAGAAAAAAGCTGTAAGCAGCGTTTTAGTAGCATTTAGAAGTGTTTAGCAGCGTTTAGGAGCATTTTGAGTTTTTTTCTGCTGGAAAAACTCTATGAAAACAATTTTTTTTCTGCTCCTAGACTCTGAAGCTCAAAAAATGCTAATAGCCAAAAGTAATGTGCATTGAAACATAGGATAACATTATTTAGTTTCTAGGAGCAGAAAAAATATGCTGATAGCTTCTAGGAGCTTAAAAAAACGCTAGTGTGCATGGAGCCTTACTGAGCTGCCAGGGCACTACAATGAGCAATTTAAAGCATCTGCACTTTTCTTTTTTTAAGCAGTGCACCACAATGTACAGATTTACATTTGTGCTTTGTAGTGCACTGAAAAACTTGTGCCATTGGTAAGGTGTGTTGGAGTGTCATTCAAAATTAATGTTTTTTTCCATGAAGGATAGCATAGCAAGGCCACTGACCTTACTTTTTTCTATTGCAGTCATGCAAGACCACTTGATTACGTACCTGCTCCCTATCTCTGATTGGATAATGAAAGTGTCAAGGCCACCACTCGGCAAATCATCAACTGATAAAGTCATCACTCCTAAAATCAATAATGCCTGAAGAACTCATCTTCTGATACAGAACTGCTGTGCAAAAATGCTTATAAAAGGCCTGAAAAAAAAACTTCAAAGTCACTGCAAGCTGCAAGTCTTTTTAGGTATGTCTCTATGAGCTTTGTACATCTAGAGAGTGAAATTTGTGCCCATTCTTCTTTGCAATATAGTTCAAGCTCTTTCAGATTGGATGGAAAATGTCTGTGAACAGCAGTTCTCAAGTCTTGCCACAGATTCTCAATTGGATTTGGGTCTGGACTTTGACTGGGCCATTCTAACACATGAATATGCTTTGATCTAAACCATTCCATTGTATCTCTGGCTGTATGTTTAGGGCTGTTGTTCTGCTGTGAACCTCCACCCCAGTCTCTAGTCTTTTGCAGACTCTAACAGATTTTCTTCTAAGATTGCCCTGTATTTGGCTCCATCCATCTTCCCATCAACTCTGACCAGCTTCCCTGTCCCTGCTGAAGAAAAGCATCCCCACAACATGATGCTGCCCCCACCATGTTTCACGGTGGGGATGGTGTGTTCAGGGTAATGTGCAGTGTTAGTTTTCTGCTACACATAGCGTTTTTCTTTTAGCCCTAAAAGTTACATTTTGGTCTCAACCGACCAGAGCACCTTCTTCCACATGTTTGCTGTGTCCCCCACATGGCTTCTCTCAAACTGCAAATGGGACTTCTTATGGCTTTCATTCAACAATGGTTTTCTTCTTGTCACTCTTCCATAATGGCCAGATTTGTGGAGTTCACGACTAATAGTTGTCCTGTGGACAGATTCTCCCACCTGAGCTGTGGATCTCTGCAGCTCCTCCAGAGTTACCATGGGCCTCGTGGCTGCTTCTCTGATTAATACTCTCTTTGCCTGTCAGTTTAAGTGGATGGCCATGTCTTGGTAGGTTTGCAGTTGTGCCATTCTCTTTCCATTTTCGAATGATGGATTGAACAGTGCTCCATGAGGTGTTCAAAGCTTGGGATATTTTTTTATAACCTAACCCTGCTTTAAACTTCTCCACAACTTTATCCCTTACCTGTCTGGTGTGTTCCTTGGCCTTCATGATGCTATTTGTTTACTAATGTTCTCTAACAAACCTCTGAGGGCTTCACAGAACAGCTGTATTTATACTGAGATTAAATTATACACAGGTGGACTCTATTTACTAATTAAGTGACTTCTGAAGGCAATTGTTTCCACTAGAATTTAGTTAGGGGTATCAGAGTAATTCACGCCACACTTTTCAGGTATTTATTTGTAAAACATTTTGAAAACCATTTTTCATTTTTCTTCCACTTCACAATTATGTGCCACTTTGTGTTGGTCTATTACATAAAATCCTAAATAAATTTTTTTTTAATTATAACATGACAAAATGTGGAAAATTTCAAGGGGTATGAACACTTTTTCAAGGCACTGTACCTGAACTCTCATTTAATCCAGTGCTGTGCCCATCTGTAGTGGCTCTACCCACTCTTACAGATTATGCTGCGGCAGCGGGAGCCATTGGCTTCTTCCGCTGTCCTCAAGTCCAAAAAGGAAGAAGCAGGAGGTCGGCCTGAGCTGCGCTGTCTATGTCTATAGATGTAGACAGATGGCCTGGAAACAAGCCAACAGGTGTACCACAATAGGAAGTGGCTTCCAATGGTGGCACACCGAGATGAGAAGGCAGGAGCTCCAGTGGGGCACCTGAGAAAAGGAGGATCAAGGCCACTCCAATTCCATTGCACAGAGTAGATAAGCCATTGGTTTTCTCTGCTGTTAGTCAAATCATGTAAGGAGGGAGGCTGAGCCGCTCTGTCTATGCCTATGGACGCAGGTAGCCAGCTTGAGAGAGAGCCTGCAGGTGTGCCACAACAGGAAGTAGCTTCCTAAGGTGGAGGTGGTGGAGAAGGAGCCTAGAGCATCAGTGGGGCATCCGAGAAAAGGAGAATTAGGGCTGCTCTGTGCAATTCTATTCCTGAGCAGCTAAGTATATCATGTTTGTTATTAAAAAAAAAGCAAAAAACTTTTCAATCACTTTAATGCTGGTTCTATGTAAAAATACAATCAGTTTTTTTTTTTTAAATAAAATGTCACATTGTGATATTTAAATTAAGTTAAAAAAAAGGTAAATGCAAGGCACCGGACCCTCTTCCCTTTCCTTCTCCAACACTCACAGAAAACATATCATTTTCAGCAAGGTGTCTGGTGTGAACAAACCCTTAAGGAATAGCTGATAATTACAATTCAGAAGGAGTAATCTTATCATTATTTGAATCATACCTGGCTTTATTATATTATGTATTAAAAATGTTTATTAACTTGTCTGTGTTCCTCTGTAGCCACCAGTGAAAATAATATTGTCATTCTTTGACATTCTCTATTTGAATGCTCTATCCTCAGATACAGTTTGGTTTTTATAGTCATTATATGCGTATGCTTTAGGCCAGCAAATCACAGTGGAAAATACAATTACTTTTGCAGGTGATGGGCTGTTTCCATTTTTATAAACACTTTTTCTCCTTTTATCTGAATTTGCAAGTTTATGAAACTTGGAAAGATAAAATAAATTATCCTTAAAGAAAGCTGATGTTTACAATTCACAACAATAAAGCTTTTGATCATCCTTTCAATTACATTTGAAGCAGTTTTACACAAAATACAGAAATGGTATGATTATGTTCTAATAAAACACACATCAGCATTCATCTATCAGCATTGCCGCAATATTAGCTCACTATGTTAGCCTAACAAATGAAAAAAAGAATTCCTGATAAGCAGCCACCATCCCTAAAAAATGATAAAACTATGAGGAGAATCCCTTATACTGAATGGGACTTTGAAGGCATGAATATATTCAATGAAATTGTGAAATCTTTCTTTTGTCAAAGTTTCTACACATATAAAAGTTATGACATAGCACACCATTTACAGACAATTATAATATCACATAACATCACCATCAGAGAATATAATCAAACTACAGAGATGATTTTGCAGTAATCCTGATTAGTTGCAAGGATAGTTGTGCAAAGATCCAACGCATTTATGAGTAATTTCATTCCTTCCTCAGGGATAACAAAACTCTGCATAGAGGTGATATGATCTGTGAGATTAGAGACACATTGATTTAGAACCAATATATATGTCTATAAAATATATTTATATAATTCCAGAAGTATAAATATACTCACAACATAGAAAAATGGACATATATATGATTCTCCAATCAGGCTTAAAAGCAAGGCTCCAATCTGCTGCCACCTCCCAGACACCCGGGACCCCCCTAAAACCGAACACAAGGGTACCCAGATCACTGGAAAAAGGGGGAATTTAATAACACACCGTATCTCTACAGAAAAAAATGCATAGTGGAGAAAAAAGGGCCATGACCCCTAAAAGACATCCACCATTATATTTGCCAGCATCTCGATGCTCCCCAAAGAAAGAAACTATTGGCATCTGCACAGATGGGTCAGAAAACATACAGGTATGGATCCCTGCACATATATACGTCCAGTCAAACCATATAGACCTTAAAAGGCAACATTAGTGGAAAAGCCAGTCTGTATCTATACCATTGAAACCAAAAAAGAGTAAAATTGGATAAGATTCTAACTACCACGAGGCAAACAAGCCTCCTCTTGGATATTAGTTAACATACTGCATCGAGATGCTGGCAAATATAATGGTGGGTGCAGGGGCGGACTGACCATTTGGAAACATGGGCACAGCCCGAGGGCCCGGGGTCAGTAGGGGGCAGATGCCAATAGTTTCTTTCTTTGGGGAGCATCGAGATGCTGGCAGATATAATGGTGGGTGCAGGGGCAGTCTGACCATTTGGAAACACGGGCACAGCCCAAGGGCCTGGGGTCAGTAGGGGGCCCCATGAGATGCCCCTGGTACCTTTTTCATAGGCTTTTTGGAGTTTGGGCAAGGACACAGGGGCCCCATGATCCCCTATTGCCTGGGGGCCCCATGAGTTGTCAGTCCCCCCTGTGGGTGTCTCTTAGGGGTCATGGATCATGGCCCTTTTTTCTCCACTATGCATTTTTTCTATAGAGATACTGTGTATTATTAAATTCCCCCTTTTTTCCAGTGATCTGGGTGCCCTTGTGTTCTGTTTTTTTTGGGGGGGGAGGGGGGTCCTGGGTGTCTGGGAGGTGGCAGCAGATTGAAGCCTTGCTTTTAAGCCTGATTGGAGAATCATATATACAGTATGTCCCTTTTTCCATGTGAGTATATTTATACTTCTGGAATTATATAAATATCTTTTATAGACATATATATTGGTTCTAAATAAATGTGTCTCTAATCTCACAGATCATATCACCTCTATGCAGAGTTTTGTTATCCTGAGGAAGGAGTGAAATTACTCATAAATACGTTGGATCTTTGCACAATTATCTTTGTAAGTAATCAGGATTACTGGAAAATCATCTCTGTAATTTGATGATATTCTCTGATGGTGATGTTATGTGATATTATAATTGTCTGTAAATGGTGTGCTATGTCATAACTTTTATATGTGTAGAAACTTTGACAAAATAAAGATTTCACAATTTCATTGAATATATTCATGCCTTCAAAGTCCCATTCAGTATAGGGGATTCTCCTCATATTTTTATCACTATGTTAGCTTAAAGCCGACATCTTTTCAAATCCGAAAATAGCTGTGCTCCACATTTATGACAGCCACTAAACACCTGCATTCATGGGTACTCGCTGACTCCTTGTGACTACATAGATTGTGTAGATTGGTCGTATATCACACACGTAGGCTTACTTAACCTGCTTCTTGGCCTTGCATACCGGTACTGATTTCTTGAAGTCACTATCCACAGAAAACTGTTGCACTGTCTTTCATGGAGTTGCTGGTAGAATGACTGAAATGAATGACCATCTGCTGTATCTGAGATTTGGGCCACTATACAGCAACACTCCCTGATCTCCACTTGGCCTGAGCCATTTGGCTTGGCAAACAAATCAGTCTCAGGGTGGAGGGGGTGATGGATATTTGGCAATGTTTGATGACAACAGTGACTATTTTGTTACCTTTACTTTTTTGTGTGCTTGTGCCTATTAGAGCTAGGCTAGGTTCACATTTCTGCACATTGTGATTGGTGCATTTTTCTGGTGCATTTGGCATTTTTGTGCACACTTTTTTTAACCATTTTTGCAGGCTTTTTTGCTGCCTTTTGCATTTTTTTTTTCACCAATAGAAAAGTATTGACTTTGATGCCACTTTGATATGACACTGGATGGCTGTTACTTAGTTGCAACTTGGATGAGACTTTGATGCAACCTGGATGAGACTTTAATGCAACTTTGGATGGGCGTGACTTGGATGCAACTTTGGAAGGGTGTGACTTGGGTGCAACTTTGATGTTACTTGAGTGCCAGAGCGTGCAAACTTGCACTACATGAACAGAACTGTATTTCTTTCCTATTAGCAAGAAAAAAATTGCATCAAAGTCACACACCCATCCAATGTTGCAGAAAAATAGCACCTATCCAAAGTCACATCAAAGTGGCGTCAAAGTGGCATCAAAGTCAATACTTTCCCAAAAAAAAAAAAGCAAAATGCATAAAAAATGCACTACATTTGTTTCTGCTGTGTGCCCATTGAAGTCTGTTGAACCAAAAACGCACCGTGTTGCATTTAAAAATCTCCCTGACCCTGCAGCCCCTGCCTGTGGAGAATCAGGTATGGTTAAAGTACCAGTCATGTGGGTACTACATGCATGAAGAAACACATGACTCAGCACTGCAAAGTCAGTGGGAGCAGCACCTCAATGAGACAAATCAGCAGCATGAAGACCACACTCCTCTTCCTCATTCTTCCCTTTACACAGCCCCCCTTCAAAACACTCTCCTACTGCATTCACCACAACATCTGTGGCCTCTAGTGGGGAGGGAAGTCTCACAAAGAAATTTAGAAACTTAGGATATGCTATGCCAAGTGGGAAAGAGGATCATGGGATTAAGTTAAACTCAAACTTCTATGGAATTCTCTTACATCCATCCCAATGTTTCCAGCAGCATCCTTCCCAAGGCATGTGTCTTTTCCATAGCTCCTGGAGTGGAAGAAAAAAAAAAATTACCCCAAATCACCTCTACACCCAGCATTTTAATGTACAAAATGGCAAATCTGCCTGCTTTGCAGCTGTTTCTATTCCAGCTTGTGTAATCAACCCCCTTCTGCGAGTTTTTGGTGCTACACCACAGCGGCAGGTACCCATTCACCATTATTTTTCCTGGAAGGCCATCTCTGCATCCCCCAGCATTTGAAATGTAATGTGTCTGTGTTTCTGGAGCATTCTGTCAATGGCACATGATCCAGTAACCATGGCCACATACAGTATATATCCTCTTCAGCACTCCAAATCAATTTTCTGTTGGCTGGAATACATGCACGATGGGGCACACCATTGGAGCTGATGGTGTCACCTTGTCCCTTGTCTGATGGTGACAACGCAGTGACCTGTACACCTTTCTCCTCACTGGTCTTATCCTTTGACTCCTCTGAACCAGCTTTTTCCACCTGCAAGTGCCACATATACAATGTCCCAAGCTAAACACTGCAGGGGAAGTGAAGAAATGGGACAGGCTTCAAAAGGGATATTTCACCCCACCCAAATCATGAGCGTTGTACATGGGTAACATTTTTGAGGACAGTGTGTCTTCAGCAATATCAAGGATTGGTAAACCTCTGCTGTAGACAATTTGTGGCAAATGTGGGTCTTTATGCTTAAATTCCTGCACAAACACCCCAAGATTCAAGTCATCAAAGAGATGGGCTACCACATTATCCCCAAAACGAGAGCAAAATGGCTAACCCACTGCCACAATCACAGAGGGGTCCAAAAATGTGGCACTTTGAAGAGGTGCTGCATAAGGACAGAATCCCTTCTGTTAACCAATGTGCCTCTGACCCTCTAATCCCTAAGCCCGGGTTCACACTATGCAGTGCAGGACACAGCATGTAATTTGCACCGTATTCCATGCAAATATCTGTGCAGTGCGATTTGAGCCATACATTTTGTATGGCTCAAATTGCATCGTATCCACACCAAAAAGGTGCAGGACCCTTTTTTAAATCTGCACCTGAATTTCTGGCAATTGCATCGTATTTTGCGATCTTTTTCAGGGCATCATTTTTCATTAACACCAGCATCAGATCGCATGGGGGCCTAAAAGAGGTGCAGAGGTTGTGATGGCATCTATTACTGGCTATTTTTCAGTCTTTATGCACTCCCACACTCCAAAGACATGCTGGTAGGTTAATTGGATCCTGTCTAAATTGGCCCTAATATGTGTATGTATAAATGTGAGTTAGGGACCTTAGATTGTACACCCCTTGAGGGTTAGAGACTGATGTGAATGTACGATATATATATATATATGTGTAAAGCTCTGCATAAATTGACAGTGCTATATACAGTGGGGAAAAAAAGTATTTAGTCAGCCACCAATTGTGCAAGTTCTCCCACTTAAAAAGATGAGAGAGGCCTGTAATTGGCATCATAGGTAGACCTCAACTATGAGAGACAAAATGAGAAAAAAATCCAGACAATCACATTGGCTGATTTGGAAAGAATTTATTTGCAAATTATGGTGGAAAATAAGTATTTGGTCACCTACAAACAAGCAAGATTTCTGGCTCTCACAGACCTGTACCTTCTTCTTTAAGAGGCTCCTCTGTCCTGCACTCATTACCTGTATCAATGGCACCTGTTTGAACTTGTTATCAGTAGAAAAGACACCTGTCCACAACCTCAAACAGTCACAATCCAAACTCCACTATGGTGAAGACCAAAGAACTGTCGAAGGACACCAGAAACAAAATTGTAGACCTGCACCAGGCTGGGAAGACTGAATCTGCAATAGGCAAGCAGCTTGGTGTGAACAAATCAACTGTGGGAGCAATAATTAGAAAATGGAACACATACAAGACCACTGATAATCTCCCTCGATCTGGGGCTCCACTCAAGATCTCACCCCGTGGGGTCAAAATGATCACAAGAACGGTGAGCAAAAATCCCAGGACCACACGGGGGGGCCTAGTGAATGACCTGCAGAGAGCTGGGACCAACGTAACAAAGGCTACCATCAGTAACACACTACGCCACCAGGGACTCAGATCCTGCAGTGCCAGACGTGTCCCCCCGCTTAAGCCAGTACATGTCCGGGCCCGTCTGAAGTTTGCTAGAGAGCATTTCGATGATCCAGAAGAGGATTGGGAGAATGTCATATGGTCAGATGAAACCAAAATAGAACTGTTTGGTAGAAACACAACTCGTCGTATTTGGAGGAGAGAGAATGCTGAGTTGCATCCGAAGAACACCATACCTACTGTGAAGCATGGGGGTGGCAACATCATGCTTTGGGGCAGTTTCTCCGCAAAGGGACCAGGACGACTGATCAATGTACAGGACAGAATGAATGGTTCCATGTATCGTGAGATTTTGAGTGCAAACCTCCTTCCATCAGCAAGGGCATTGAAGATGAAACGTGGCAGGGTCTTTCAACATGACAATGATCCCAAACATACCGCCCGGGCAACGAAGGAGTGGCTTCATAAGAAGCATTTCATGGTCCTTGAGTGGCCTAGCCAGTCTCCAGATCTCAATCCCATAGAAAACCTTTGGAGGGAATTGAAAGTCTGTGTTGCCCAGCGACTGCCCCAAAACTTCACTGCTGTAGAGGAGATCTGCATGGAGGAATGGGCCAAAATACCAGCAACAGTGTGTGCCAACCTTGTGAAGACTTACAGGAAACGTTTGACCTCTGTCATTGCCAACAAAGGATATATAACAAAGTATTGAGATGAACTTTTGATATTGACCAAATACTTATTTTCCACCATAATTTTCAAATAAATTCTTTCCAAATCAGCCAATGTGATTGTCTGGATTTTTTTTCTCATTTTGTCTCTCATAGTTGAGGTCTACCTATGATGCCAATTACAGGCCTCTCTCATCTTTTTAAGTGGGAGAACTTGCACAATTGGTGGCTGACTAAATACTTTTTTGCCCCACTGTAATTACCTGAAATAAATAAATAGGTCTATGTGAAAATTGATCAATCTTGATGTTCTGACTGTTTATCTAATTTCTTGAGGCCCTAAATCATAAGGTCAGTGCATATACCCCAAAAATTACCCCTCTTTGGAATGCAGACATAGTTCTACATTCTTTGGAACGTAGACATTGTTCTACATTCTTTGGAACATGATGAAAGTAAATACATTTTTTCCACAAATTTGTTATTTTAGCAAGCTAAATCTTACACAAAGCAGAGTCACACTTACAATTACACCCAATAAATCATTCTGATACTCCTCCTGAGTATGGTGGTACCACATATGTGAGAACTTTTCACAGCCTATCCACCTAGAAAGGCCCAAAATCCAAAGAACACCTTAAGGATTTTTGGGGCCTAAATTACACATTTAATTTCTTGACTACCTATCACATTTTTGCAGGCCCCGGAACTCCAGGACAGTCACTACAAAATCACTACATTTTGGAATGCAAACACCCCAATGTATTTTCTAAGAGGCATAAAGACTAGTCCTCCTAGTCATGTGATCCACTGTTCTGGAGGGACACTGCGACCGTCAGAACCACTGCTGCAAACTCTAGGAGCCCTGCATGAGCCGCTGATGTGAAGGACATAGGGGTACATCCACCTGCATCAGAAAAGTTCTCATCCTGCCATATATATATAAAGTATATAGGCTGGGCGAGAAGCAGTTAAAGGTGGAGCTTCAGCTTTAAAGTATTTAGCAACGTTTAAGAACTACAACAACTGGAATCACATCACATTTTGTATAAACCTAAGAATAAAAATATAGTACATTTCAGGTTAATAGTCAGTAGCCATGGTAGCTGCACAAGTGTTTTTTCAGGCTTTATTTCTCTATATTTATTTAGTGATCCTGCCAGAATATTTAGAGTAACAATATTAATTTACTGTACTGTATTTATGGAGAAACAGCATTTCACCCTCAGTTGCTTGCATCAATTCATAGATGGTAAATGTTCTGTAGTCCAAATCCAGAAGTGGGAAGCCTAGGTCAACTGACATAGAAACTAAGGCACTTGCTTCATTTCTGGCAGGAACAATAGGCATTTTTCTTTACTTGCAGCATTTTTAAAGAGTCTAAACTTTGGAAAATGTGCATGTATTGAATATGTTTTTTGGCCGCGACGTATAATTTAAAAATTCACACTTTCTGTAACGTACACAGTGAAAGTAATGTTCAAACATTAGGGAAATTCTCATCTAGTGATAACGGAGAGCTGACACTTGTCTGTTCTCATCCTCTCTTGATTACTTGCTGTGTGCAGGGTCAGGACAAGGGGATGACAGGAGGGGTGGCTTCCCTGGGCCCAGTGGTATCATGTGAGGTGGGGGGGCACTATGTGGAGAGTTCCTACCTACAAGCTGGAAGGAATGATAACAACAGCTTCCGAGTATCAAACATTTGTGATGGGAATGAGAGTATTTGTGCTAAGAGGAGAAAGAAGAAAAGGATTAGTCTAGGAGTGGGATTCAGGAGGGGGGGGTACATGCTAGGAAAGGGGATTGGGGAGAGAGGTTTTGTACTGATAGGAGGAAATTTAGGGGCAGCAGTGGCGTACACATTATTTTAGAAGGAATTTGATTTGAGGAGGACTGGTGTCCTCCTCAAATCAAAGGGGGGGATTTGGGAGCAGGAGATTTGTACTAGGAGGGGGAATTTGTGTTAGGAAGGGAAATTTGGGGTGAGGGGCATTGTGCTAGTAGGGATAATTGGGGATGATTGGGGGGATATGTGCTGGAGGGGAAACTTGAGGGGTAAAGAACTTGTGCTAAGAGGGGGGATTAGGGGAGGGTTGATTTGAGAGGGCTGGTGTTAGAAGGGGGGATTTGGGAGCAGGAGATTTGTACTAGGAGGGGGAATTTGTGTTAGGAAGGGAAATTTAGGGTGAGGGGCATTGTGCTAGTAGGGATGATTGGGGATGATTGGGGGGATATGTGCTAGGAGGGGAAACTTGAGGGGTAAAGAATTTGTGCTAAGAGGGGGGATTAGGGGAGGGTTTTAAACTAAGAAACTGCTATACTTCATAAAAAGTTTCTTAACCACATGAGTGCTGGTCTAAGAGGGCATTTTCCTCATGCTAGAGGTTTTTTTTCTTACCTCCTTTTGTGTTTATAGGACAGGAAGTGAATGGAATCTCCTCTATGTTATGCAAATTGTAAAAAAGGATTTCTAACCATTCCCTATTCTATAGAGAAAAAGTCTATGAATGTGCCCCAAAAGAGATGGCTAATCTTCTCTACTTTTAACCACTTCCCGACCGGCCATTGTATATAAACGGCCGGAAGGTGGCACTGCAGGGTCGGGTGGCCGTTTATACTCCGGACACAGTGAAACACCGATCGTCGGACAGGACCTATGTATGAGGTCCCGATCATGTGATCACTGATTGGCCAATCAGTGATCACATGCAAAGTAGTAAGCAAGATGTCACTTCTGACATCATTGCTTACTACGTGTGAAATCTGTGAATGATCACAGAGGTCACATGGTACAAGGCTATTCATAACAGCCTTGTACCATGTGACAAGCTGTGACCAATCACAGCTCACTCAGTAGTTCTCAATGGCTGCAAGAATGCAGACAGAGAGAAAAAGAAATCATTGCTTTTACAGCCTTTATGGGTATAAAAGCAATCAGTGTAAAAAAAAAAAAAATCTTCATCACCCTCCACAAGTAGTACAGTGTCACCATGGTGACACTGTACTGCTAGGGTGACAGTATGTAAAAAATAAATAAATAATAAAATAAACAATAATATAAAAAAAAAATAAAAATGTAAAAAAAAGTTTAAAAATTATAATTTTTGGTTATAAACTAATTTGGCTTTTTTTTTTTTTTTTTACTAAAGAGATAACGGAATAAATTTTGGCCAAGATTTATGATGAAATATTAATTATTTGCAAAATTTTATAAGAAAAACACTTTTTTTCAACATTTTTGGACATTTTCATTTACATAGCAAAGAAAATAAAAATCCCAGCGGTGATAAATACCACAAAAATAAAGTTTTATCTGTTTCAAAAAAAATATTAACAAATTCATATGGGTACAGTGTTGCATGACCGCGCAATTGTCATTCAAATTGTGATAGCGCTGAAAATTGCCCTGGTGAGGAAGGGGGTAAAAGGGACTGGAAGTGGTTAAAGTATCATTGAAATCTAAAATGTGCTTCATGTTTCTAAAACACACTGCTAAGATTTTGCAATTGAATGTAATTTTTGTTACAATATGTAAAATGTTTTGTTCTACATTGATTTTACAAGTTGATCTGGTATATGTGAGCAAATGCAATTTTTTACCTACCCTTTCCTTCCTCAGCTTTTCAAATAAACATTGACATTTCTCTCTATGTATTATCTAGTTCCACATACTCTAACTTTGGGAAATTTTAATGCAGATTTTTACGGCATTTTACTTGTTACTGCCAATATGTAATTGTTGTTTAATGTTATAATTTTCTGCTACTGTTGTGCATATCGTATGATTATAGTAGATGCCATATGTTTCATTTCATTGTCTGACAGAATCAAAAAGGATGGCTCAGTTTCTGTGAATTGTTTGTAAAGTTCAACTTATTTTTATTTGCAATGCAATATATAATTATCCACAAGAAAAGAAACCATTCTAACCGGGGAGGATATATATTTTTTTATATTAAATGATCTGACTACAATCAATAAGTATCCACAAATCTACATATGTAGCTTGCTGAGTTTTCTGTAGCCAGAATATTTTATGTACCGGTAACCACTTCTTAGGACATACTTATAAGGATAATTTTTGCAAATTTTCTGAGTTAATTTAAACCATTTACTGTGGAATGCTAGAGCTGCCTTACCCCTTGTTGTATCATTTTTTGCCGCCTTAACCAAATATTCTCCATTCTCTTTTGACAGCTCACATTCCTTCATTAAATGGCAAATAAGTTTCTTCATACCACTACCCATAATGTTAATTTTTACAAAAAAGGTTTTTTCTATTCACCCGGAGAGAGCAATATATGGATCCCAATGGATGTGAGATCCTCTGAGCTCTATCACAGTAGGCTGTGTACCAACAGCAAATATAGCTCCTATGCTTACTGTTCTACACTCAATGAGGCGTCCCACATTGAGCAGCTCATAGGCTAGTCTATTAGACTACTTCTCCTATGTCAAAGAACATGCAGCAGAGCACTCAATCACCGTGTCACACAGAGCTCCCAGCTCTACATGGGACAAAACAGAAGGCTACACTCCTGTTATACCTTAATCACACACTGATTCGGGCACTTAGTTCATACACTCACTGAGAAATATGGTACATCTATAACAAATCCCTTATTCATAAAAACTATAAATTGCTTCTCCGGGGTAAGAGAAAAAACACTATAAATGATAATATGAACAACCATGCACATATAACTAATAAGATAAGAAAGGACTGTGTCTCAGCTCCACCCAACCACTCAAATCCACACACCAACAAAGAAGAAATATATGAGAAAAATGGTTCTCACCTGGCGCCATAGAATCCTCCCCTCCTGTTGTGGGTAGAGTGGTGTGAAGGAGCCAGGACAAGGAGACATCTCTTCAGGGTCACCAATGTTAAGTTAGCCTTTCGATGAAGGACATCAACGTCAATCAGCTTGCATTATCTGTATATGGTTTATTCAGAATATATGATGCACATCGGACCACCAGCAAGATGCAGTGTGGTGGTTACAGGTTTAAAATCTTCACTTTTTATACACATATTCTTGGCAAACTATCTATGACCACATGTTCAGTGAAGGTGGGATTTTCCTAACTAACATTATACAATCTTCTTGATGATGTCAAAAGTCAACATGTTTACATGTTCTCACCTTGCATTGTTTAGCCAAATCTTTAACTAAACATTAATCAATCATTATAATTACACATTGGATCAAAATAGATGATTACAAAAACATTTTATGATAATATGCTTTAACAATATGACATTTGGAATTCCCCGAATTTCCCCAGAACACATCTGTTCAAACATACAGTGGGGCAAAAAAGTATTTAGTCAGCCACCAATTGTGCAACTTCTCCCACTTAAAAAGATGAGAGAGGCCTGTAATTGGCATCATAGGTAGACCTCAACTATGAGAGACAAAATGAGAAAAAAAATCCAGACAATCACATTGGCTGATTTGGAAAGAATTTATTTGCAAATTATGGTGGAAAATAAGTATTTGGTCACCTACAAACAAGCAAGATTTCTGGCTCTCACAGACCTGTACCTTCTTCTTTAAGAGGCTCCTCTGTCCTGCACTCATTTCCTGTATTAATGGCACCTGTTTGAACTTGTTATCCAGTATAAAAGACACCTCCACAACCTCAAACAGTCACACTCCAAACTCCACTATGGTGAAGACCAAAGAGCTGTCGAAGGACACCAGAAACAAAATTGTAGACCTACACCAGGCTGGGAAGACTGAATCTGCAATAGGAAAGCAGCTTGGTGTGAATAAATCAACTGTGGGAGCAATAATTAGAAAATGGAAGACATACAAGACCACTGATAATCTCCCTCGATCTGGGGCTCCACTCAAGATCTCACCCCGTGGGGTCAAAATGATCACAAGAACGGTGAGCAAAAATCCCAGGACCACACGGGGGGACCTAGTGAATGACCTGCAGAGAGCTGGGACCAACGTAACAAAGGCTACCATCAGTAACACACTGTAACCAGGGACTCAGATCTTGCAGTGCCAGACGTGTCCCCCTGCTTAATCCAGTACATGTCTGGGCCCATCTGAAGTTTGCTAGAGAGCATTTGGATAATCCAGAAGAGGATTGGGAGAATGTCATATGGTCAGATGAAACCAAAATAGAACTGTTTGGTAGAAACACAACTCGTCGTGTTTGGAGGAGAGAGAATGCGGAGTTGCATCCAAAGAACACCATACCTACTGTGAAGCATGGGGGTGGCAAGATCATGCTTTGGAGCAGTTTCTACGCAAAGGGACCAGGACGACTGATCCATGTACAGGACAGAATGAAAGGGGCCATGTATCGTGAGATTTTGAGTGCAAACCTCCTTTCATCAGCAAGGGCATTGAAGATGAAACGTGGCTGGGTCTTCCAACATGACAATGATCCCAAACATACCGCCCGGGCAATGAAGGAGTGGCTTTGTAAGAAGCATTTCAAGGTCCTGGAGTGGCCTAGCCAGTCTCCAGATCTCAACCCCATAGAAAACCTTTGGAGGGAGTTGAAAGTCCGTGTTGCGCAGGGACAGCCCCAAAACATCACTGCTCTAGAGGAGATCTGCATGGAGGAATGGGCCAACATACCAGCAACAGTGTGTGCCAACCTTGTGAAGACTTACAGGAAACGTTTGACCTCTGTCATTGCCAACAAAGGATATATAACAAAGTATTGAGATGAACTTTTGATATTGACCAAATACTTATTTTCCACCATAATTTGCAAATAAATTATTTCCAAATCAGCCAATGTGATTGTCTGGATTTTTTTTCTCATTTTGTCTCTCATAGTTGAGGTCTACCTATGATGCCAATTACAGGCCTCTCTCATCTTTTTAAGTGGGAGAACTTGCACAATTGGTGGCTGACTAAATACTTTTTTGCCCCACTGTAATTCTCGGAATACATCTTCTATGGCCACACTATTACATTTCTTGGTATATAAGTCTTAAGTTAATTTGTAGTCAAAAAACCTCTAATGCCACATAAGCAGAAAACAGCATTGTAAAGTCATCTTTCTAATTCTAGGATATCTAAATAGATATATATGTATTATAGATGTTTAATACAAAGATACAACCTTTCTCTATTACATGTCTTCTTAACCATTATATAGCCTCTTAAACATACAGAAGAAATCTTGAACAAGTAACATGCAATAAAAATATTTTAAAATAATATAATCTTTAATATGACATCTTTATTCAACTTGTCAACTGAAATGTAGTTGAACAAGGGTCTTCATTACAGAATTACCATGCATAAAAAGATCTGTGTCAGAACTAGAAATAAATTATGCTAACGCCTCTATGGCTCCAGCTACCAAACCTGGAGGTAATACTTCTTCCCTGTCCAAGAGCTGCAATAGGAAGTAAAAGGAAATATCTACAAAGTAAGAGGAATTCCTTCTCTCTTAAACAGTTGTCACAAGAAAAGGTGTGCCCATTGGAAAATGTTCCCTCACCTCTAGCAGTGACATAGAAAACAATAAAAAAGCATGGGTTCTGTTCCTTCCCTGCTCAAACAAAAACTGAAAAAGAAGGTCCAGCTATACATACACTGTTTCTACCTCTAAAATTATACAAGGCACATACTGTCACATTAAAGTATAAGTAAACTCTAGCAATTAACTTCTATTGTTTGCTTCCTTTTGAGCTCTTAAATACACCATTGACAGCTTTTTGTTATATATTTTTCATAAGTGCAAAAAATGTTGATCCTGAAAAACTTCCAATGCTGCATTGTATTCTGTACACCATAATGTTACCTTATACAATGATATCAACCATGCTAAGTTCTCTTGGAACTAAGAACACCTCTCCTCTATGTTATGTAGAAGAGGTGAGGAGTAGATGTTCTGTAGTACTAACACAATTCCTTCCCAGTGTGTCATCACTGCTCCTCCAGAGATACAGTACAGAGAATGAACGTAGTTACCCTAGGGCAAGAAGTTTGTAACTGGCAGGATCATCAGATAAAAATAATGGGAAAAAAATAAAAAAAATGAATGCATCCATTATTTGTAATAGAGGGTGTCCCTAAAGTCTGGACACATAGGAAATATCACTATAATTGTATATCAGCCTTTTTCAAACAGAGTGCCCAGGCACCCCGGGTGCCTTGAGGTTTCTTCAGGGGTGCCCTGGCAAAATGTCTAAAAATTGCCAAAAATTGTATACAAGACAGCAGGTAGATCAAGTCTGCCTTTTAGTTACACAAAGCCATAGGTTTTTCATTGTGCACCATCACAACCTTCTAGCTGCCAACATCCTAACAACCAGTGACACCATCAGTGTGCAAAAGTGTATTTGCTTTGGACAATGTGGAAATGTGGAGTTACTGCATTGGGGTCATGTGAATCTTGCAAAGCACAGGAACTTTCACAAATGGATGTGAAAGAAAAATGAATGGTGGAAACCACATTAAATATGTTATTGATTAATATTCCAATGAAATAAAATGTTGAAAAATGTATTGAAAATATGCATTTTGCCTATGTGTGCTTTAGGTCATCTTGATGTTAAATGCCCTTACTAAATCTTTGCACTGTGATTGTACAAGTCGTATTCTGTGAATACTTTTTAAAAATCTTTTAAAAGTTTTGTAGCACACTAGACCAATTTTCTAATACCTTTTCTACTGCCATGTTAAGAGAGCAGAAAAAGGAAAAATGGATGGTTTCAGGAAAATATTTTAATTGCAGTTTGTTAAAGTTACAGAGCCTAGCCATATGGTATTCACGCGGTCTGAGAAAATATAAATTTTGTTTGCAAAATGCATTGTTTGATATTGAATGGGGAAAAATGAAGTAGGATGACCTATTGCAGATTTATATCTGCCAATGTTTATTAAAACTGTTACAGGAATATATATGCTTAGCATATACATGTAAGGAAGGCTGAACATTTCATTCTTTTATCAGAATTTTCTCATTTTGCCTGAGTCGCCCACAAATTTTCAGCAGGGTGCCTTTGATGTTGCTCGTATCTCATAATTACAAAATACATTGCCATATAGCCTTGAAAAAGTAGTTGCCCACATACAGTCTCATAATATTTTACAGGGTTATTGCTGTTAGTTTTTCTTATGTATAAAGCACATGCATGATAAATTTCCTTTGGTGTTGTTTGTGTACACAGTGATAGCATTATTTAAACTAAACAGGTAAGCAGTAAATAAATTACTACGTAGAGTATATAACAGGTAAAGATATATGATCCTGTGTCTTGGACTAGTAAGGTGTTTATTATTTTTCTTTGATTGCTCAGTTTAGAGGGTCATGATAGCTAAAGGGAAGTATGGAGAAGTAGGAGGACACCAATCTTTCACTCAATAAGTGATGTAAATACTAGTTTCCCTTGGAAATTGACATTGCCCATCTTCCTGTTGTGGATGACTTCTGACCTTCTATCTGCATTCATTTATGTATTTTTGCACCATTGAGCAACCTGTTATGATAAGGTCATCAAAATACAGCCTCCACTTTCAAGACTTTCTCAAGCCAGCCATACATGGATTGAAATTTGGCTGGTACAGCAGGCATGGGTCTAATTTTAACCCATGTATTGACAAGCTATCAATTGTTGACCAAATCTATAGATTATGATATATAATATTTCTCTGATATGATTTGGTAAATGAAGAGTTCTTACCCAGAAGTGAAAGGTTTAACACAACAACTAAAATTTATTGGTGAATAAGATAGAGGTCTAAACTAACACAAACAATCTATCTAGTTACATAAAAGAGACACCATTAAGAAAGCTCAAACGTATTACAAAATACAAACAGTGAGACAGAAAAGACATAAGACAAACATTTAGATATAAGTGCAAGGGATATATTCCATAATTGCCATGGAACTGGACGTACAAGTTCCATTCCCTTCCCCTGGTGTTCCAAAGAGAACCTCTCTCTCTCTAGTGTCCATAGTTATAGGAGTCTCCTCCATTAATTTTCTTGGAGTATCTCTGATTGGTTGGCAAATCTATTCCCTTTCATAATTGGCTAACTTCAAATCCCCTGCATACACCAACCCCTTTTAAGGCAAATCTTGGCCCAACCTTTATGGAATTTAAGCATTTGCGTTCATGACTTTTCCTGGGAAACTAAGTATTCATGAATGGCTGGCCACCTTCATTGCATATCTAAATGAGATATCCTTTGAAGTGCATATTTGTGAAGCCAACAGGTTTGTCCCACTGTTAGATAAACTAACTCTGGCACCAAACTGTCTGAAAGAGGATTCTCAGCTAAGACTTCTGTTATACAGTAAATAAGGTGTAATTAATAGAATATTCCCTTTGGCAACTATGGTATCTATAGAACAGGAATTTATGGGAAGCCATATTGCACACCAGGGGCGGACTGACAATTCATGGGGCCCCCGGGCAATTGGGGATCATGGGGCCCCTGTGTACTTGTCCAAACTCAAAAAAGCCTATGAAAAAGGTACCAGGGGCATCTCATGGGGCCCCCTACTGACCCTCGGGCAGTGTCCGAGTTTCCAAATAGTCAGTCCGCCCCTGTTGTACACCCACACTGATAAAGCTCTAACTGAAATATATTCATAATTACAATATTATTTACAGTGTTTAATGGAGATTTCACATAAACTCATTATCTAACACAATAGATTTGTGGACAACCAGCCTGTTGGAAAATATTCTCTTGATCAGCAATGAGGACCGAAGAGAATATTCTGACAGCGGGGAAGTCTCTCTTCTGTCAGAATACAATAGCTCAGCGGGAGGGAATCCCACATCTACATTGAGGCTGTTGGTTTCTGATAAGGTAATGCATGTAGCATGTTATTGTGAATACAACAGGCTAATGCCTATTGTGTATGTTGGGAAAGGTAATGGTATTTTGGGAACTTCTGGTTAAGAGGTGTGGCTAAAACTAGTTAACAGTCTGCTAGCAATGTAGTTTTGACATACTCGTGACTATTGTGTCATGGTTTTCTTTGCCTATTTGAAGGCCTTTGGGGTGAGAAATATATCCTAGAAAGCTTTAACAAACTTTCTAGAGCATGCCTCTTATGCTCTGCTTCTCTCCCCTTGTAGCCAATTCCTCACTGCAGGTACCAGCAAATTGCAGCTGCCAAAATGACAGCCAGGACTTGATGTGTATCATATAGCAGAAGGAACTGTCAGAATGCAGCCACACCTAAAATGACACAAGCAGAAAGTCTGAAAATAAGGGTCATTTAAAAAATACAATCTAACATTTGTTACTTTCTACTTACTATTCCATTCATATGCAGAACAAAGGCATTTGACATCAGGTAAAGCAGCCTTACAAGTAAAAAAAAATATATTTATTATAAGGTGTAACCCCATGAAAACACTTAGTTATTAACCACTTCCCATCCAGCCGTTGTATATAAACGTCCGGGCGGTGGCAGTGCAGGGGCATGTGGCCATTTATAAACGGCCTCCCAGCCCCCTGCTTGTGCACGCTTCCTCAGTCCCTCCGGACACAGTGGAACACTGATCGTTGTACGGGATTTTTTTTAAGATAACCTCAGGAGACCTTCCAAAATGCCAAGAAAGCACTGAAAAACAGTAAAAAATTAACTATTTCAGACATTTTGAGAGAAATAGAGAGCAGAAGCAGAGAGCAGTATTGTTGAGATAAGCTGTGTTTTTTTTTTTTGTTTTTGTTTGTTTTTCGGTGGTGTTTGGATGTGTTCCAGCTCATTTCTGTGCAGAAATTATTGCAGCAGTGTCTAACATATTTTTTTTTATGCAAAACCTCAAAGTATGGTGTGCCAGGTCCATTTGAGTACTGGGAAAACACTTTGCATGCATTTTTAATGATGAAAAAAAGCTCTGGACATCATCTGGAAATGGAAGAGTTAAAAAAATTTTTCAAACACAAACACCTATAAACACGGTTAGCCACGTTTACAAGCGTTTACAAGCGTTTGTGTTTGAAAGGCTGATAAAATCTATTGCTGTACGCAAGTTTTCTGCGCTCAAAAAAAACGACTGTAAACAACTGTCTGTACATAGACACATAGGAAAACATTAGGGAGAGTTCAGGGGCTGCTGAAAAAAATGCTGAACAGCTCCTAAAGGTGAGTTTATCAGCTGCAGTGTACATGAGCCCTTAAAAACAAAACTACAGAACCTATCTTGTTTGTAACCTGGGGACTTCCTGTATTGTTTTTTCTGTGATTTTGTTTTATATACCTAATTTTTTATCATTAATATTTAATCTTTTTAACGTTTCCATGTCTTTTGTTAAAAATTTTAAAAAAATTAAGCAATAACGAAAAAAACAAAACAAAAAATGGTCTCTCCATTTGTAAATAACATTGCCATGTTTTGTGCCAGAATGGTCATGTTAATGACATAAAAATGGGAAAAGTTATACAATAAAATGCATACTTTTTATCTACAGTGACACTACTTATTTTCAAACTAACACTGGTCAAAATCTAGAAAATAAATAGTTTTGCAAGACAATGTAGCCAAAAAAAGCTTTGCTTGTCCTGAAAGAAAACATTATATGTATTACATTATCTTAAATTATGACAAAGTTACTGCCGAAAAAACAGGATCACAGCAGAACTGTAAAAATTGCTATCATCCTTTGGGGGTATACAGATATGAGTGCTGAAGTAATTAGGAATAATAAAATCACAAAGCAAAAAACTAAGTGCTCCTTCACATGGACTGGGGGGCAGTAAAAACAAGTGGTTGAGTTACAGTAATACTGCCCCCTGACTGTCAACCTAAAACATAGCATACAGCTGGACGGAACTGTACACATGCTGTAGCGATGTTTTGTGATGTTCTGCACAGGGGCTAACTGACAACTCATGGGGCCTCTGGGCAATAGGGGGTCATGGGGCCCCTGTGTCCTTACCCAAACTCAAAAAAGCCTATAAAAAAGGTACCAGGGGCATCTCATGGGGCCCCCTACTGACCCCGGGCCCTCGGGCAGTGCCCGAGTTTCCAAATGGTCAGTCCGTCCCTGGTTCTGCATTGCAGCCGCAGCAAATTTAATGGGGCTGACAAGCAGCACCACCTGTCAAACTCACTTATTCAGGTCAATGGCGGCAAACCGCAACTGCTAGCCAAATGCTTGGCTTGCAGTAGAGGCACATTATTTCCATTCATAATATCCATCTGTCAAAGAAAAAAAAAAAGAAATTGCCTCCTGTAAGCCAATGATTAGCTTCCTCTGAAAAGTGATCTACTGTGAATTGCTTTTAGAGACAGCTCTGGCATGAACCTAGCTGGCAGAAGCTAATTGTACATTCAAGCTAAAGACCACTTAATGAAAATTAAATTAGATAGTTGACATCACCAACCTTTAGCTTGTACAGATAATGGTTGAACTAAAACAAAGGTGTCGTTTTTACTTTTTTGAAATTACAGGGCCCTAGATGTTACCTGGTGCAAACTGATGAGGGCTCCTCAAAGCTAAGCAAACAGTGCTTTCAAATAGGGTGACAATGGAAAAAAAGCATCAAACTGACAAAACTGGTTGATCAGGAAGCATTTCTTTGATTATATAATATATACACTAAGGTGTCCGTTTATGAACCAGCAGTAATTGATCGCTGCTCAGTTCTCTGGCATTCTCGGAGAACACAGTTCTCCTATGAATGCAGTTTATGAAGCAGTTCTCCGAACGAAGGGAGAACGATCTCCAAACGCTGGAGAACGGTCTACAAACTCTGGAAAACGGCTCATTTTACTATAATCTTGCGAGATTACAGTAAAAGATCAGTTTACTAAGCAGAGGTAAATTATCTCTGCTTAGTTTTCAGTCCCTCTGATTCTCCAGCTCTGGGCTGGAGAATCTGGAGGGAGAACACAGATCTCCTGAGAAGGGCTGAACATGTTCTCCTGGGTGTCATAAACTGTGAATGACCAGAGAATAGCTGTGATCCTCTGAATCGCAGCTATTCTGTGTGTCATAAACGGACATCTAAGATTGTGATTTTAACCCCTTTTTCTGCATACTTAGAAAAAAGATGTAAAATACTGTGGTGAACAGTAACACCATAACAATTTATTGTGTGTAACTGTACTGTATAATGTTATACTGGGACTTGGATTGTAGGATATTGTTAAATCAATGTTAGTTTTCTGTAAATTGCTCAGTAATACAGTTTGGAAGCAGCAAGCATGTATCCTGTATCCTGACTGAGTCTGCGAACAGAAAACTCACAACTGGACTCTGATACCTTTTCTGGTAAACATCAACTTTCTATTCTGTCACTTATTTTAAATGTAAAAGTGGATTTTTTTCTTAGGGATATATAATTAAATAGTAAATTTAAAGTAAACCTTTTTAGTGTGTTCATCCATTTTTTTAATCATTGGTGGATCAAATTGATGTTTGTTTTTAATCACAGTGAGAAGAAAATGCAAAGAAGCAGGATGGAAATTTTTTCTTGATCAAATTAATTTCTAACAGTGTATGTGGTTTTTGTCCATTCATTCCAAATTTCTAAAGCAAAAAGTCATTGGACTGACATTTGAATGTTTTGAGATTTTTTCTACAAATTTTCCTGAGTTTTTTAGTTTGAAATTCTATTCCTCTATGACCAACGTTCGACTTATACTTAGATTATTATTATACAGGATTTATATAGCGCCAACAGTTTGTTCAGCGCTTCACAATATAAAGGGAGACAATACAGCAATGATACAGTTCAATACAAGAGGGTTAGGAGGGCCCTGTTCCTTGGAGCTTACAATCTAAGAGGGAGGGGCTGGTGGAACAAAAGGTAATAACTGTGGGGGATGGACTGATAGGAGAAATAAAATATTTGGTTATTAGCTGAAGGCAGGATAGGCTTCCCTGAAGAGATAGGTTTTCAGAGATTTCCTGAAAGTGGGCAGAGTAGGCGACAGTCGGATAGATTGGGGAAGAGAGTTCCAGAGGATGGGGGAGGCTCTGGAGAAGTCCTGGAAATGAGCATGAGATGAGGAATCAAGGGAGCTAGAGAGCAGAAGGTCGTGGGAGGAGCGGAGAGGACGGTTTGGGTGATATTTGGAGACAAGATTTGTGATGCAATTTGGGGCATAGTTATAAATGGCTTTATATATTTTTGTTAATGTTTTGAATTTTATTCGTTGGGCAATGGGAAGCCGGTAGACTACAAGTTAGGAAAGTCAAGTTTTTAGTAAATAACCAAGATCAAAAAGTGATAAAGTTAAAATCAAAATGTATAAAGAGAAACTTGAATGCATTTTAGTAAGTACTGTTTCTGAGTTATTATCGCAAAGTTTCCCTAAAAGCAATTTTATGTGACCTTCTAGTGTTTGTGCTTGCTCTGTCATCATAAATATATTTTGTCTATAGATTACTCTACCAACTGTTTTTATTTTATGTAGTATGGGCAGCATCTTTGCTAAATCTGTTTTAAGAACCATCTAGCCAGAGAATGGATGTTATGTATTGCCAGTGCAGAACAGGTGTTACTAAGTGACTTAGCTTTCTTCATTGAAAGCCCATTGACAGATCTGTACCCAAAAATGAAGATTTTTGATCTGTTGTTGGCTGTTGCTGTCTGCCTGTAAAAAAAAACAATGTAAAGCCTAGAGAAGAAGCATCTACACCCACAGCAGTCAATTTTGTCTACTTCTTGAGGAAGTGGCCAAACTTGTGCTGTGTTATGTGTGGAGCACACTATTCCACTCTTTGCTAGTTTATATTTTGACCTCTACCTACCTGGGTCTGAACCACGTGTGCTATGTATCAATCATTGGCAAGCTGCCACTCTTTCACATATTCAAATTTGAGAACCTTACACATGTACTGTTCATATGTGCTACCTCTTTGGCATGTTCATAAATTGGATAAATACAAATTTGGTTTACACATCTCCAGAATGTCCAAAACACAGAAATAATTTAAACTTTCTAACTGTGGTGCATGTGGCGCAGCTAAAACTGTGGTCATCTTGTGGGACATCAAGGTTTCTTAATAGCAATATTGGTAGATAGCCTAACTTATACTTCAAGGCAACTTAAGTGAGCTCTACATGAGGAAAATTCTTAAGATAGGGGCAGTTAAGACAGGGGTGTATTTGCCGCGAGGCAAACAAGGCATTTGCCTACATCGGCACTTTTGAGGGGGGGGCACAGTGGCAGCACCGCCCCCCCATCCCACGGAAGGGACACTAATAATGGGGCACTATTCATCCCACTGACTCCAATGATGGGGCACTATTCCTCCCATTGATACTAATGATGGGGGCACTATTCCTCAAACACTGACACTAATGATGGGGCACCATCATTGGTGTCAGTGGGAGGAATAGTGCCCCATCATTGGTGTCAGTGTGAGGAATAGTGCCCCATCATTGGTGTCAGTGGGATGAATAGTGTCCCATCATTAGTGTCAGTGGGAGGAATCGTGCCCCATCATTGGTGTCAGTGGGAGGAATAGAGCCCCATCGTTGTCATTGGGCGGAGCTCTAATAGGAAGAGGTAGAGCATAAAGAGGAAGGGGTGGAGTTTGCAGCTGAAAATGTGGGACAAATTTAGATGCGGGGTGGGGGTGCTCGATTTTAGTCTTGCCTAGGGCAGCACAAAACCAAAATACACCACTGAGTTAAGAGGCAGAAAATACCTAAGAACCTTTGTGGGGGGGGGTCATTGATTTATCTATCTAAACCACTGACCAGTGGGCTAACCAGTTTGCCAGTGTTTGAGTGCTTCAACTACTAGTAGAGATACTGGTTCTCAAGCATGGGAGTTGTATACCAAGGGGGAAGGGACTATCAGTGCCCCAATGACAGTATCCCACTGCGGAATAATATCAACAACTAAAGCCAAATGTACACACTGGGGTAGCCAATAGCCACTCACCACTCCTGCATGCAGAATGGATCCAAATGGCAGTTAAGCCACCACTTCTGAGTGAGGTCAGGTGAAAGGGTGGGCTTCCCTTTCAAGCCTTCTCTTCTTTAGTAAGCCTCTTCTTGTGTATCATTTTGCCAATGAAGCTATATGGATTCAGTCTCTGGACAGTGCTCAGGCACACACTGCCCCTGTAGCAATGCTTCTGCGCCAAAGCTCCCTCAGAGATTCAAGGCCAATTGGGTAAGAGTGCCCCTTTAGGCATGCCCGAACCGGCCATAGGGCACACTGGGCATTTGTCCAGTGGGTGGGGGGCTCCAGGCAAGAATAAAACTCCAGGATCTCTGTTGGTTCTCCTCAGCTTCCCACCATGTGTGAGGAGGGAGGGGGAGGTGGGAGTGAGGCAGACAGCTCTGGAGTTTCAGACCTAGGAGCGGACTGGGCTTGGGTACAGGGTGACCAAGCCGCTCTGATGCCACTGTGGGGGGAGGACCAAGAGGCCAGACTGGGGATCCCCTGTGGCTTCAGGGTTCTGAGCTGTGAGAGTCTCCCTCTCACAGTCCAGAGCCAGAACTAACAGTTTCCTTCTCCTCCCCGCATTGAGAGAGCTGGTTGTGCTCCTCCTCCTCCCACCCTCTCCTGCTGTGTCTGCCCCGCCCACACTCCCCAGCAGTGTTGTGACTCAATGAAGGAGATGTGTGGGTGAGAAATTTGAAGCGAGATTTGCACTGGGGGAATTACATTGTGAGGAGGATTACACTGGGGGATGGGGGGGCAGCATTACACAGTGGGGGGAGGGGGGATTGCACTGTGCAGATTTCACTACAGGGACTTACAGTGGGGGATTTACACTGGGGGATTTACACTGGGGGAATTACACTGTCGGGTATTTACAATAAGGGGCATTACACTGTTACACTGGGGGGATTTACACTGGGTGATTTACACTGGAAGGATTTACACTGGGGGGATTACACTGGGGGGATTATAGTGCAGGTAATTTACACTTGAGGGACTACACTGGGTGTTTTGTCCCAGTCCAGGACTGCCTTTAGGTGTGGCACAACCGCCCAGGAAACCCCTCTCTCTGTTGCCTTCTCGCAGCAACTTCCCCAAACAATCCAACCTTTCATTTATGTGGCCCTGCAACAGCAAACTTCCTAGAAGGCTTTGCACACAGTTTTTCCCTGTCCAGGGTCAGGACCAACTCCCAGGCAATGTCTGCAACCAATAGATATCCTGCCCTCCCTGTTGCCAAGAGTGGCTTCACAGTTCAAGTCCCAGGCAATGACTGCAGCCCATGCAAATCCTGCCCTCTCTGTTGCCAAAGGTGTGTTCACAGTTCAGCTATCATGCAGCCAACTGCAGTTGGCAGTGCAAAAGTGTCCACACTAACCTGCAGTAAGGGTAAACATTTTGCAGGCAGTGTTAAAAGGAGACCCCAATTATTAGATGTATGTTTTATGGGTCATGTCCCTGACAGCTGTCCACTAATCTCCGTGCAGTGGAGAAAAATCATTAGGGAATGTGCAACATCAGTAATTCTACAAGCCAAGAGTCCCTTTTGACATTCCTGTGTGCAAGGTCTAAACGTACTAACAGACATACAAAAATACACTCACCGGCCACTTTATTAGGTACACCTGATCAATTGCTTGGTAACACAAATTGCTAATCAGCCAATCAAATGTCAGAAACTCAATTCATTTAGGCATCTGGATGAGGTGAAGACCACGTGCTGAAGTTCAAACGGAGCATCAAAATGGGGTAGAATGTGGATTTAAGTGTCTTTGAACGTGGCATGGTTGTTGGTACAGGATGGGCTGGTCTGAGTCAGAATTTGGCATAAACAACATGAAAGGATGGATCTATACTGCCTTGTATCTATGGTTCAGGCTGGTGGTGGTGGTGTAATGGTGTGGGAGATATTTTCTTGGCATTAGCAAGGTGTACCTAATAAAGTGGCCAGTGAGTGTAAATCAAGTTTCAAAGTGAAGGAGCTCTACAACATGTTATGCTGGCCAAAAGGTTGTGCTGCCTTTTTGTGGATAGCAGTATAACAATAAATATCCCTCCAGAAACTATAACCTGACACTCTGCTATTTTAATCCTGCTTTCATTGCCATGGTTGCCGGTTTATCAACATGAATTGGTCAGTATGACAAACAAACAGAGAGCCTAGAAACAAAGTACTCATTTTCTTCCACTTTTAGAATGGCAAACTAGCATGAAAGGACTCTAAAGCTTCTATGCCGTATTGTCAGAAAGCCAAGCCAAATCTAGTATATATTTGTTATTGATATGAATCAAAAATTATGTTGTCATTAGAGGACAAATAGAAACCAAACATAATGCAATATAATTACCCAATATCAAATGTTCTCATCAGGTCAAATATCAAAATTAAATAAATGTAGTTAATGCTAAAAAAATATGGGGAATAAACGATAGAAAAAAAGGGTTGAGAAAAAATGCAGATGCACTGTACTGTACTGTATTAAAACGGGACAATATATCCACTGTGTTTGTTTTTCTTTTAAATAAACTAATTACCCTATAATAGCATGGAAAAAATAGAAATCAGTTGGAGATAAGCCTATGCCAAGGCCTCTAGCCAACGCTGACCTAAAAAGTTTGCTACAAGAGGTAGAAAATACAAGAAAAAAAAATAATATAAAAACAACTGTTCCTGAGTGGTGAGTCTGCATCCTAATGTCAATTTCAAATAGTTTCAAATACAATGCTTTGAAAATGTATTCATACCCCTTGAAATTTTCCACATTTTGTCATGTTACAACCAAAAACATAAATGTATGTTATTGGGATTTTATGTCATAAACCAACACAAAGTGGCACATAATTGTGAAGCGGAAGGAAAATAATAAATGGTTTTCAAATTTTTTTTATAAATAAATCTGTGAAAAGTGTGGTGTGCATTTGTATTCAGCTGCCCTGAGTCAATACTTTGTAGAACCACCTTTTGCTGCAATTACAGCTGCAGGTCTTTTTGGGTATGTCTCTTCCAGCTTTGCACATCTAGAGAGTGACTTTTCTGCCCATTCTTCTTTGCAAAATAGCTCAAGCTCTGTCAGATTGGATGGAGAGCGTCTGTGAACAGCAATTTTCAAGTCTTGCCACAGATTCTCAATTGAATTTAGGTCTGGACTTTGACTGGGCCATTCCAACACCTGAATATGCTTTGATCTAAACCATTCCATTGTAGCTCTTGCAGTGTTTTTAGGGTTGTTGTCCTTCTGGAAGGTGAACCTCTGCCCCAGTCTCAAGTCTTTTGCTGACTCTAACAGGTTTTCTTCTAAGATTGTCCTGTATTTGGCTCCATCCATCTTCCCATCAACTCTGACCAGCTTCCCTGTCCCTGCTCAAGAAAAGCATCCCCACCATCATGTTTCACTATGGGTATTGAGTTCAGGGTAATGTGCAGTGTTAGTTTTCCGGCACACATAACGTTTTGCTTTTAGGCTAAAAAGTTCAATTTTGGTCTCATCTGACCAGAGCACCTTCTTCCACTTGTTTGCTGTGTGTCCCCCGTATGGCTTCTCACAAATGGGACTTCTTATGGCTTTCTTTCAACAATGGCTTTCTTCTTGTCACTCTTCCATAAAGGCCAGATTTGTGGAGTGCATGACTAATAGTTGTCCTGTGGACAGATTCTTTACCTAAAATGTGGATCTCTACAGCTCCACCAGAGTTACCATGGGCCTCTTGGCTTCCTCTCTGATTAATGCACTCCTTGAACGGCCTGTCAGTTTAGGTGGGCGGCCATGTCTTGGTAGGTTTGCAGTTGTGCCGTACTCTTTCCATTTTCGGATGATGGATTGAATAGTGCTCCGTGAGATGTTCAAAGCTTGGGATATTTTTTTTATAACCTAACTCTGCTTTAAACGTATCCACAACTTTATCCCTGACCTGTCTGGGGTGTTCCTTGGCCTTCACGATGCTGTTTGTTCACTAATGTTCTCTAACAAACCTTTGAGGGCTTCACAGAACAGCTATATTTATATTGAAATTAAATTACACACAGGTGGACTCTATTTACTAATTAGGTGACTTCTGAAGGCAATTGGTTCCACTAGATTTTAGTCAGGGGTATCAGCGTAAAGGAGGCTGAATACAAATGCACGCCACAATTTTCAGATATTTATTTGTAAAAAAATTTGAAAACCATTTATAACTTTCCTTCTACTTCACAATTATGTGCCACTTTGTGTTGGTCTATCACATAAAATCCCAATAAAATACATTTACATTTTTGGTTGTAACATGGCAAAATGTGGAAAATTTCAAGGGGTATGAATAAAGCAGAGGCATCTTTGATAAACAGGCCAGGTCCAGTTCAGGAGCAGGCAGAGGCATGGTCAGTTCAGGTGGCAGTCAGAAACATGATCAGTTTGAAGGCAAATGGTCAGCACGTTAGATATGGGGAAATGGCAGGAAGTCAGAACTACGTTCACCATATTTCACTTATATTGTAGTGAAGTGCGGTAATGACGAAAGCAGTGTCCTATGCATAGTTTTTGTTAGGAGGGACATTGGGGACAATAATAAAAGGTGTCTCATCTAATTCCCCATCTGGTGCATACTCTACATTTTGTTTGTTGTTTTTGGCCTGTTTCTCTGTGAGGTATTATATCTAGGAAATGTCTTTTGTGGAGTCTGCTCACTGCATATGAGTGAATGTTTTCTGGTGGAGAGCCTTCCTGGTAAACAGGGCAGTGACAATATCCTCCTGATATCTGAGAAATGATTTGGGTCTTTCAGTGGCTTTACAATAGAGAATATAGGTATTATAAATCAGCAAGTTAAAAGGTGCATGGAACTTTTTTGTACCAGTGGTGGGTTCCTCTTGTTGCTAGTTAGGGCTGTGTCGTCTGATCATTATAATTGACACCCCCCATGAACTGATTGTACTGATGTACTCAATCAGGCTTCTTGGCTGGACCATGCCTTCCGTGGATTTCCACAAAGGTGTTGTTGTGGTCTGAGGAAAGCATATATACATCTGGTCTGTCCCTCCACTTCATAGCCAACACTTCTTCGTTATGCAAACTCACTGACTCCCCTCTTTGTAGCTTTGTATTCACCAGCCTATGTGGAAAGCACTTCCTATTAGCTCCCACCATGCCACATGCTAGTGTTTGCTTCAGGTAACGTTTGTTAAAAAGGGCCAAGCTGATGTAATAGTTATACACATACAGATGATACCCCTTACTGAATAGTGAAAATCAAGGTCCCAAATTACTTTTCCACTGGTCCCAATATAGTTTGGGCAGTCAGAGGAATGCAGCTGGGTGTTCTTTCATACATATGGAAGGTATATGTGTACCCCATAGCTCTGTCGCACAGCTTGTACAGCTTTGCCCTATATCTGGCCCTTTTACTGGGGATGAACTGCTTGATGACCAGCCTGCCAGTGAAATGGACAAGCGACTCATCAGCACAGATGTGTTTGTTCGGGATATACAACTGGGAAAATTTATCAGAGAAAAATGAATAAGTGGTCAAATTTTATCATATCCAGGGTGATTTCAGGGAGGGCACTATGTATTATTGCTGAAATGGAGGAACCGCATAATCATTTCATATCATGTTCTTGCTATAACGGGGGTGGGTGTACAAGTAAGCATGTACTCTATTTTTTTTTTGTGAGTCCAATATTTAGTTTAAGGCCCAAAAATATTTTAAATTCCTCCACTGTGATAGGTCTCCACTCAAACAGACAGACATAACTTGAATTTGGGTTATTAGTGATGTATTGTCAGGCATAAAGGTTGCATTGGTCCACAATTAAATGGAATAAATCATTGGTGAAAATTAAATAATAAAAAAAAACATTTGGTGAAAAATGTTCTTCTGTGTTGGTCTAAACACTTGGCTGTACAGTAAAAGGGGGGATATTAGGTGATCCTGAGTTAGAGGGAAGATGGGAAGCCATACCGGGTTTGCAGGTTCCTCAGGGAGACTGGTATGGGACCTTTGTGGCTAAGGTGTCACCACACTAGTACCTGGCCTTTCATGCAGGGGTGCTGCAGTGTTGGAGCTTGCCACTGGTGGTTACCTGCTCCTTGCCAGAATGGCTCATCCTTTTTGTGGGTACCCTTTCCTTCGCATCTGATTCTGTTACTGACACACTATTTTCCACCAGTTCATACTCAGAATCAGAATCAGGCAGAGAGAGCTCACCACTGCTCTCATCTGTCATGCTGAGGATTTGAAATGCCTCCTCGTTGGTGTAGATTTTTTTAGACATGGTGTACTCCCTCTCTGGTGACACTACAGTGCTGTGATGATAACACTAGGACAGATGTGACTGTGCTGTTGTGGATGATCAGGGCACTGATGAGGCTGTACTGATGTGCACTGAAGAGGCTGCACTCATAGGCACTGATAAGGCTGCATTAATGTGGATGATCAGGGCACTGATGAGGCTGTACTGATGTGCACTGAAGAGGCTGCACTCATAGGCACTGACAAGGCTGCATTAATGTGGATGATCAGGGCACTGATGAGGCTGCACAGATATGCACTGATGAGGCTGCACTGATGGGCGCTGATAAGGCTCTCCTTCCCTCAAATGAGGTCTTTGCATGAGGGAAAGAGAGCTGGTAACCTGCAATGACATGTTTTGTTTACATCTGTGTTTGCTTTTGATTGGGCACAGCGATCACATGGTAAAGGGCAGCTGTGATTGTCCCTTTACCCAAATCTGTTTTTCCTCTGTGTCCAAGGCACACAATGGTCACAGAGCATTTCCAATATGCACCCCAGGGGGCAGGCAGGAGGCGCACACATAGGAAGATGTCCATGGAGCCTTCTCAGAAGCAAAGAGCCGTTCTGAGGCCTTATGATTCATATACACCAGGCAGCAAATGGTTGGAGTATAGCTAAAGACAAAACTTTTGTATTAGTTTTGGATAGTGTGGAGATGGAGTAGAACACCTGTCAGTTTTTGTTGCTACCTGTCACTGTTAAGGAGATTCATCCACTTTTTTTGTCCTGTTTACCATTATCATCAAAAGTGAAAGTAAAAGAAAATTCTAAACTTTGGGTTGTCCCCAGAAACGTAATAGAGGGGAAATCTTCCAATGGAGACACTGGTTCTGGTGACTTGGGGGTCACCCTTATTTTGTAGGGATTTACTCTCACTTCCTGTTTGCTTATGGGACATTATGTGAAGGGAAATCTCTTTAATGGGACCTAGATGGGGAAATAAATCTGACAGGGGTTATAACCCTCTTTTTCTCTATACAAAATGAAAACAACGTTTTGCCTATAGTCCTACTTTAGGAATAAAACAATTGGAAAATTTGCATGTATTTTTGCCTTGACATACACTTTGCTTTATTTTGTGCTTGCATTGGTTCAGTCTTTAAAATGTCCCTTGACAGACTTTGCAAACCATTATAAAAGTTAGAATGCCGCCAAGAAGAAGGCTTTTCTATTAAATAGAAGATGTAAGTCAAGAAGTAAGCAATCCCTATAGTTGCAGAAAATAAGTTTTGAATGTTCCCTATCTTATAGTCAATGGCTCTTCATCACCCTTCAAACTCTTATTGTTCATAGTCTTTTCAGTATAAATCCTACAGCACCCTGTGCAGTACTGTTCTCCTATCTCCAAGTTTGATAGATGGGATTTATATTACATTCAGCACATAATATGCTTGAACTGTTAAGACCATGTAACCCGCTACTGGTATCTGAATAATGATGTCAAGCTACAATCTTTCAGCTGGCAGCATATTCTTTAGTTGGAGTATCTAAAGTAGACATATTCAATTTTCCTGGCAAGAAACTGGTCCTCATCAGATATGCTATTTATTCATTTTAAAAGAGAACTTGTGTGATTGCCACACTTTCCGAAAAAAAAAAAAAAATTGAAACAGAAAAACACCACGATTTTTGTAAGTGCCTTTTCATTAATGAAGTAGTTTGTTTAGCTTTCTTTTTGAGGATTGCATATACTATATAAAGACATCTAAAATATGACTGATTAGAATTTCCTGTCAGCAAATGCAGGATAAAGTTGATGCAAAAAAGCTAAGATGGAAAAAGCATAAACATTCACACCACACAGCACATAAAGCAAAACTATCCAGTCAGTACATGGCTCCATGTTTATTTTCTAAATTCGGTAAATTAAGAGATGCATTAAATATATCAGATTTTACTGTATGAAAAACAGTATACAAACGATAATACTGCTAAGAGTTCCTGTTCTACTTACTTTGTTAGTAAATGCAAGAATAGGGCAGTTTACCACCACTAGTACATACCACCAGGTGATTTGCTATAATATAAAATAGGGACCCTAACAGTCCCAAAACTGAGCTCCACCTCCAAAACCAGGCATGAGGTAGGTGTAGAGGTTAGTGCTCCAGTCCATGGTGCTGATCCTCAAAAAGCGACACTAATTCAAGATAGGAAGGAACGCACCCGACATATGTTCTCGCTAAAACATAGCTTTTTTTAGCACAACCAGTAAAATTACGGCAATGTTTTTGCAGAAACATGTAAGCTTCTCTTATTGTAATTTTACTGGTTGTGCTAATAAAAGCTATGTTTTAGCAAGGAAATACAGGGAGAGATTTATTAATACTGATGCACTCAGAATCTGGTGCAGCTGTGCATTGTAACCAATCAGTTTCTAACTTTAGCTTGTTCAATTAAGCTTTGACATAAAAAAATGGATTTATATGCAGATCTACACCAAATGCACCATGTAGTTTTAGTAAATAACCCCCATAGTATGTCTGGTGCATGTTTTCCTATCTTAAAATAAGGACACAGCTCCAGGCACCCAACTATTCTATCTCCCCCACCTTAAGTGCTGGCCTCCTCAAGGCTTGTCCCAGTGGCATGTCCCAAAAAGTTACAAAGTTACATAGTTGGTAAGGTTTATTAAAGACACCAGGCCATCCAGTTCAACCTGTGTGGGTGGGTTGGTGGGTGTTTGTTCATATGAATAAAAAATCATATCCCTGTATACTGTGTTTGCTAAGAAACCCATTGAAGAGTTTTTTTAAACTATCAGTACTTCCCGCTGACACCACAGATTGTAGAAGTGAGTTCCACATCTTTACCACCGTGACACTGAAAAACCCCCTATGGTTAAACCACTTCTCCTCCAATTTTATTGAGTGGCCCCGTGTCTCCCTATACTCCCTGAGACTGAATAGTTTATGCTTTATGCTAGAATCACCATTAAGATATTTGTATATCTCTATCATATCTCCTCTCAATCATCCCTTCTCCAGGGAGAGAACGTTTAATGTTTGTAGTCATTTCTCATAACTGAGGTCCTTCAGCCACCTTATTAGTTTTGTTGCCCTTCTCTGGACTCTCTACAGTTCCAGCACATCGTTCCTAAGGACTGGTGACCAAAATTGGATGGAATACTCCATACGTGGCTGAACCAGAGTTTCATAAAGTGGCAGGATTATAGTTTTATCTCTTGAGTAAATACCCTTTTTTTATGCATGCTAATATTCTGCTAGTTTTGCTTGCTGCAGCTTGTCATTGCATGTCATTGCTGAGTCTGTCATCTACTTGGACAACCAGATCTCTTTCCATGCTTAATTCCCCCAGAGGTTCTTACAACTAGAGAGTAACTTTTGCACATATTTTTAGCCCCTAAGTGCATTCATTTACATTTTTGATCATTAAATCTAATTTGCCATGAATCTGCCCACCCCTTTATTTTATTGAGGTTTTCTTGTACAGTTTCTATATCCTGCTGCAATGTTGTTGCCCTACTTATCTTTGTATCATCAGCCTCTATATGATTGATGAATAAATTAAACAGATTTGGTCCCAGGACAGAGCCTTGTGGTACCCCACACTAGTCTGAGTACACGCTATATAGTACACTCCTGTAATCAGTTTTATATCCATGTACAAACCCTATGGTTCATGCCTACAGACCTCAGTAAATTAGGTGTTTATGGGGTACTGTGTCGAATGCAAAATCAAATTTGAAAATTCAGATATACCACATCCATCTTGCTTTTTGTAGATGGCAGCTCAGTAGAATGTTAATGGATTGGTTTAGCAAGAACAACCTTTCGTAAATCCAAGCTAATTACTACTACTTATACTCTTTTCAATAACAAATTCTTGGATATAATTCCTTATCATCCCCTCCAATAGTTTACATACTATTGATGTTGGAATGACTGACCTCTACTTTCCAGGAATATATCTCTGCCCTTTTGTAAATATTGGAATCATGTTGGCCCTTCACCAATCAGCTGTTACCATTCCTGTCAGTATGCTGTCCATAAAAATCAGGTATAGCTGTCTGGCTCTTACCTGACTGAGTTCTTCGAGGACTCTTGGGTGTAAGCAGCTGCACACCATTTAACGTCCCACAATTACCTTCACTGCTGCTTGCACAAACTCCTTCCATTGCTGCGTTTCACTCTAAAAAGCTTAATCGTGGAGTTGCTGATGAATTATATTGAACACTGAGCACTGTTTGCAAGATTTTGCTGCTCTGAATAGATGAATGAAATTGAGATTTTTAACATCCTTTGAAATTGACTAAGATAAAGTTAATTTTTGCAAAATTTCACCATTTTGTGTGAAGGCATTGGAAAATAAGGGGAATGTGGTTTTGGTGTGGTTTTTGTGGTTTCTAAGAGTGCAATGGGCTTTTAATGGCTCCTGATCTTTGCAGAAGCTTTTTTAAACTACCATGGACCTTTTTTTTGTGCCAAAAAATGGCCACTCGTTAGCCTTATTATATTACTTTACAGAGAAATTAAAAAAGAAAGTGGAGACAAAGAAAAATAAAACATTTAAAATGACATCACAGAAATGATGATCAAATACACAAAAAATGGAAAAGCCTAAATACAAAAAAAAATATCACCTTGGAGGAATTTGGAGATTTGGAGGAGGCTGGAAGCAATAGAATACCCGTTCTGGAATTAAAGATACATATTGAATTTAATTTTTTAATGTCACTTTAAGACTGGCTTCACACCTATGTATTATGGTAAGGTATGCACCACAAAGGAGTGAAAACTGTGAAGAGGCCCAAAAAAGAACACTGTGCAATCTATTTTGTATAATAATAATTTCTGCTTTGCTTCATCATCATTTAAGTAGGTCTACAGTGTCATATTTCAGTTGTGTAGAAACATCTGGACTAGAAATTAATTTTATATCTTGATAAATCATCTTTGTAAGCGGGTCAGGCAACCATATAACAATGTGCCCGCAATAAAAATCAACAACACAACAGATTTTGTATTGCAATGCATTTTTTTGGAGAGGGTAGCATAGCAATTTACCTAAGAACTGACTGTGGAAATTCAAAGTTTTCATATATTACTTCTTTTGTTTTCCCTCTAATTTCGCAGCATTTATAGTTTCTGTTAAGAAGAATGCATTGCCATCTCAAACTTTATATATTTTATATTTGAATATTTCCTGGCATTGCTCCTTATGTGTATGTTAAAATGTCAACAGTGCCACCAAAAGGCTTTGGAAGGGATTGTCACCCATACCAATGCTAAAGTACCTATCCAAAAATAGAAGACACCATATTTAAATAAACACATGCAAACTACTGAACACATTATCAAAGAGGTACATTTATCTCTTCAAACTCATTTCATGTTTTCTGAGTTTTATTTATTTATTGAAAAGAGCAACTGCACCTTCTTTACCTATACCAAAAGAATTTCAGATCTAATCCTAATGTCCATATATATACAGCATGAAACATTCTGTAGACATCTAAGACCTAATTCACACTTGTATGACTTGTTATGCGTCCTTGGACATCAAAGCCCATGTTTTCTAATGATAACCATTCATATATGTGCAACCTAAAATTCCAACAACTTCAAAGTAGTCCATGTATTACTTTAGTCCGACTTTTGTGCTACTTGATGGCTATAGACTTCAATGTTAACCCTCGAAAGTTTCATGAAAGTTTTACCTGAATGTTTTACATGCAACAGTGCTGAAACAGTGGGTTTGACTGTGCAGAAGGACAAGTCACATCCAAGTTGCTCCCATCCAAAGTCGCACCAAAGTTGCACTCAAAAGTTGCGCAACTTTGAAGTCACACAAGTGTGAATGGAGCCTTCAGATATTTCTAACCATTACCATAACCACAACTTTACTGCCACAAATGGTTGTCAAAAAGTGTTGTTAATTAATGGTTTAATTATAGTGGAACTTCACTCTCTCAATTAACATTGACAATTTTTAATTCTTATGCTGCTAGCAGTAGGAAAAAGATAAAGAAAGTATATCATATTTGCTTGTTTTCAACTTTTTTTTATATTTCTTCAGTTACTTCCTGCTTTCCATGCCAAGGCAAATGATGACATATGTCTCAGGAATCTTCAAAAAAGGAGAGTTTTTTTCAGCTAAGCACACCCTCCTGTCTGCTTGCCTGAGCTAAGGGCAGATGGATTTCAAGACATAAATGCTACACGAATCATCTGCCCTTGCTCAAGATGGCCACAGCCTGAAATGCTAGGGGGTGTTTTTCAAAGTGATTTCTCAGCAAAATAAAGCATGGAGACATGGATGGAAGGGGGAGTTTACTTTGAATTTGAAAAATGAATTAGATTGTGTTTTGGTTTGTGGTGCTCAGATGCAGCGAAGTTCCAATCTAAATGCTAAAAACTAGACAATCTCTCTTAATAGCTTCAGGCTTAGCTGCTTCCCGGCCGCCCTATAGCCCCCTACTGCTACAGGGCAGCAGGGATGCGAAAAATGTATATATACGTGATTTTTTATTTTCGGTTAGCGGGCGTGCACGCGCACTCCCTACCCATGCTGCAATTGGCTTCTCAACATGTCAATCACCGGGTCCCAGCTGCTGATCCTCTTCTGGGACTTGGTGATAGTCAGCAGAGCTGACAAGGGAGAGGTCTGCATGTAAACAATACAGATCTCTCCCCTGTCCGCATGAACGGGCTGCTTTGTATTGCTCTGCGGAGCAGAGAAATACACAGCAGAATGTTTCCCTAGTAAAACACACACAGCACATTATGTAAAACACACACAGCACACAGTTAACCCTTTGATCACCCCAGATGTTAACCTCTTACTATCCAGTGTCATTGGTACATTGTCAGTGCTTTTTATTAGCACTGATCACTGTATTAGTGTCACTGGGGATGTCAGCGACAGTCAGTTTCCCCCCAATGTCAGAATGCCTGCCACAGTCCCACAGTCCTGCAATAAGTCACTGATCACTACCATTACTAGTAAAAAAATTCCATTTGTAGACGCTATAACCTTTGTGTAAACCAATTAATTTACAGGAATTGGGATTTTATTTAGCAAAGACATGTAGAAAAATACATTTTGGTCTAAATTTATGACAAAATTAGATATTTTCATTTTTTTTATTGGACATGTTTAATAGCAAAATGTCAAAAATATATATATATTTTTTTTTAAATTGTCGGTATTTTTTTGTTTATAGTGCAAAAAATAAAAAACACAGAGGTGAATAAAAACCACCAAAAGAAAGCTCTATTTGTGGAAAAAAAGGACATACATTTCATTTATGTACAACGTTGTATGACCGCGCAATTGTCAGTTAAAGTAACACAGTGCCGTATCGCAAAAAAAGGCGTGGTCAGGAAGGGGGGGGTAAATCCTCTGAAGGGCAAGGGGTTAAAGTATGCGTTAACCCTTGGTGTGTTCAAAACCAAATAACAATTAGCATAGCTTCAGCACACTACATTAATAAACCTAGCACGCATGCATGATAAATACTATTTTTTACCATTCTAGTGGAATACCCTCTCTTACTCCCCAAGCTCAATGGGAGGCGGGTGGAGTCTGGTATTGACTTTTGTTAGCTTTTGCCAACATCACAAATATCAGGAGCTCCTTGGTTCTCTGGATACCAGTTTTGTGTCCTCATGCTGTCCACAGAACCAGAGAGATGATTGACACTACCTGTCTACAACTTGACAAAGGGAATAGAGAAGAAAAATGGGTTTTTTTGGCATGATTTTTTAGGCACAAGTCACACCAAATAAAATAACACTTCAACAGTTTTATTTCAACAATTGTATTACAAAAGTACAACAAAATTATCTATTTATAGAATTATATGTTGATGTTACCAAAACAAGTGTCCCAATTGAAAGAGTCTGCCCATTTTCCTGTTATAGTGGATGTTCCCTTATTTTTAGTCCACTTGACCATGATTACCACATAGCCATAAAATCTGAGAGATTCTAATCAGAAAATAAAACACACACACACAGGAACCAGGCAGACTCAATTAACTGCTCAGTCTTTTTCTGCCGTCACTTTTCTATGCTGGATATACTTTAACCACTTGCTCTCCAGGGGATTTACCCACCCTTCCTGACCAGGCCATTTTTTTCCATTACGGCACTGCGTTACTTTAGCTTACAATTGTGCGGTGATGCAACGCTGCACCCAAATGAAATTACGTCCTTTTTTCCCACAAATTGAGCTTTCTTTCTGTGGTATTTGATCACCTGTGTTTTTTATTTTTTGCGCTATAAAAAAAAAAAAAAAAGACCGACAATTTTGAGAAAAAACTATATTTTTGACTTTTTGCTACTACACATGTCCAGTAAAAAAATTTTAAAAATCAAATTTCGTCATAAATTTATGCCAAAATGTATTCTGCTATATGTCTTTGCTAAAAAAAAAATCCCAATACGTGTAAATTAATTGGTTTACATGAAAGTTATAGCATTTACAAATGGCGGTATAGACACTGGATTTTTAAATAATAAAAACATTTTTTTTTGCTAGTAATGGCGGCGATCAAAGACTTATAGCGGGACTGTGGGACTGCTGTGGGCATTCTGACACTGGGAGGAACTGACTTGGTGTCACCAATACAGTGATCAGTTTTAAAAAAAAAAAGCACTGACATTGTACTAATAGAACTGGGCAGGAAGGGGTTAACATGAGGATTGATCAAGGCTGGCCATACATTATACAATTTTCTTGAGATTTTTGGTTTAGATTTACCAAAAACCATATAATATGAGGTCAAACCTGACAACACTTTCAATTGTATCCAATTAGGCGGGCCCTTGCACTACATAGTTGAAGGTAAATCTAAAGGAAATTGGGCAGAAATTGGACAGAAAATTGTATAGTGTATGGTTTACATAGGGGGCTGTCTGTGTGGGCTTTACTGTAATCACACTGCTCTGGATGGCTGTGCTGTTCAGAGCAGTGTGCCCTAGCTGACAGGAAGGAGGACAGTTAGTAAACAAAGCAGTGCCTCCTCCCCATCAGAGATGCTTGGTAATCACTGGGTGCAGGCGGGTAATCACTGTCCGGGACCCGGTGATTGACAGCCGCAGCCGCGAATGGCAGTGTGGGTAGGGCATGCGTGCGGCTTGCACAAAAGCACATATACAGTATATATGTGATTTTGTGCACCCCTGCTGTCCTATAGCAGTATATCAGCTATAGGGTGGTTGGGAAGCGGTTAACAAGTGAGTCTAAACACCGACTGACATGTTGCCCAGGAGATATCCAAAATAGGAGCCATGTAATTATTTCCTGTCTAATAGAGATCCTCTGATCATATTTACTCATTAGCCTGGCTACTGCCCCTAGAAATGAGAACTCCCATGTTGTTGTCCTTGTGCTTTGCCATTATATATTAGCATCTACGGGAAGAATGTGGGAAACATTTAGCAGCTGGCACCTGACAGCTGGTTATGTGGATTTTTTCCCATGTACTATTTTTCAGCATGGTTATGTATCGATCTCTTACAGCGCATTAAACGGCTGATGGCTGAATTTAAGCCTAATGGCATGCAATATTTCTGACTTACACGTATTAAAATGTTACAGGGTATTAATCATGGGACAACTGTCACTGCTTACAGTCTTTGTCACAGATGAAGGGAGCTGTTAGGAGGCATGTTAATGATGAGAGAAATGTTGTGCTCACAAATGACTAGAAACACAAACTAAGAATTGCTTTGTATTAATAGACATACTGCAGGCGGTGCTCCAATACAGGGGTGGTAATTGCTTACTGAATCAGCTCATTAAAAAATGGGTAATGCATTGACATTCAGAAATAGAAATTCCATTCCAAAAGGACCCAAGTACTTGTGGTTTTCTAACTTTTTCAAGATATAGTAAAATAATTAAAGTGGCCCACTTCAGGTCACGTTTAAATAAATCAATCAATTTGCTAGCAGGTACAAAGTGAAGGCACTTAGAGATGTATGCACATAGCTTTAATTGCTTCTTGCATGCCTGAACCAGCAACGCTTCAACAATTCTTTCATGTGAAAGAGCTTGCCTGACCTCCCACCAGGGCCGTAGATAAGGGGGTACCACCAGTCCTCCTGTATGGGGCCCAGGCCAGCAGGGGGACCCAGGCAGGTGAATTAGATGTGGGCAGGGAGGATGATTGGCACGGCAGGGGCAATTACTGGAACCGATCCCCTGTATGGCTTTCTCTGCAGCAGCTATAAGCTGGCTTCTTCTCATTTCCCTCCTGATGGCTTTCAGCTGCTGCAGAGAGAGCCATACAGGGGATCAGTTCCAGTAATTGCCCCCTCCCCCCACCCATCACCCTCTCTGTGCACCATACATTTCCACCTGCTGCCCAGGCACCCTGTATGTCCCCACCCCTGCAGTACTGCCAGCTTCTCTCCTCTCCTTCCCACCTACAGCTGCAAGCCCACAATAAGATCCCTCATGATGGAAAGTGGGGGAAGGGTCTGGTAAAAATGTCACATTTACTAGCCCCTTCCGCTCCTGACTGAACAAAATGAATAATAAGTACCGATCACTCACTGTGTTCATTCATAATGGAAGCATAGTAAACTGTGGGTTTTCTTGGGTGGGAGGGGGGCCTGTCAGTTTGGCTGAATGGGGCCCCGTGGTTTCTAACAGCAGCCCTGCCTCACACACATTCATATTGGCCAATGAGGCAACCTATCATTGTGACTGACCAATGTACATTGCAAGGATGTTAACGAACTTTGTTGCAGACTCCTACCTTTTTCTGCTCTGAAACAAAGGCTTCCATGTCTTTTGGATACTGATTCTGATTGGGAGTTGCTTTTTCGTTATTGATCAGCTGGTGTGATTTCATGGCTCTTCTGAAGAGAGTGACTGGGTCTGCATTTCTTTAGAAGTGATCATCAATCCTTTGGGAGTATCTCACAAAAAATAAAATTTTTGTTGCAAGGGATGCCTAAAATATGACTTGTATCTTACTTGAGACTTCAGTCAGCCAATCACACAAGCAGGAAATGACATTTCTGGTGGTGTCCCGTACACTAGAAGTGTACAGAGCATCTCCAAGTAGCCATATTGCATTGAGATTTACAGAAAATTAAAGTGCTGCTGATTGCAAAGAAAAGGTAGTTTTCCATAACATTAAAGTGATTGTAAACTCTTACCTACACCCAATTAAATGACTAACCCCGGGTGATACACAGAGGTGAAACAAATCCTCCTATATAAGTTGTGCCTGCTTATCTGCACCCTCTCTCCTCCACGGTCTTTCAAAACACATAGATCAAAGGATTTTTTCTCAGCAGCAGAAAGTGGGGGCAGGGATCTGACATCACACACACAGTGCAGAGCTAGAGTACAATGTTCAGTGAAATCTGAGCCTTGATTGGAGGGAGGGATACACCCTCCTCCACACAGCACACAGGAAACAATGCATATCTCTGTGTGCCTGAGCTCCCTTCCTACCCCTTTCTATCTCTCGGAGTTGTTGAAACTTGTTAACAGTGACTTATGTAGATAGCAGAGGGAGAAGAGAGCAGACAAAAATCACACTTGGTGTTTTTGGATAGAGGCAAATGTACACTATAGAAGAACATGAATTGTTCACTTTTCACATCAGATGTTTACAACCACTTTAAATTACAATATGGCTTGTGTCACAATTATATATGGTATATTATTTTTTTATTTGCTGTATTTTTTCCCATGAAAGTGGAGTTACCTTTAAGCAATGAAAGTGGTTGTAAACCTCAGACATAAAATATGAACAAAGCATACTCCTCTCTAGTGTGTACTTGTAGTGTAATTTCTGTCCGCTGCTTTATTTCTCTGCTATCGACATGCATCACTTCTGATGATTTTTCCTGACACCAAGAGAAAAATGGTGACGGGGAGGGCACAGTCTGTGATTGACAGCCTTAGCTTTGTTCCTGGCTGCTGTGTGAAGGGGAGGATGGGTGTCCCTTCCCTCCAATCAGCTCTCAGACCTCTCCTCAATGATGTAACTGCAGCTTCCCACCTCTGTTTTACAGAGCAGATCCTTTACTGATAGATCCTGTGTAAATTCTGCACTTTCAATGGATGTAGGGTAAAGATGGCTGCAGATAGACAGGTACAACTTATGTAGAAGTATGAGTTTAATCTCTGTGTATCACCTGAGGCCATTCACTTAACTGGGTATATGTGAGGGTTTACAACCACTTTAAAACTGCTGCAGGTATGTGCTGGTACCTCCAGCTGCCTGAACTTTATATCCTCTAGAATTTTTTTTAACATGCTTTAGGGAGAGTTTTGGTGTGCTATTTCAGCTTTATTTGTAATCTGTCAGGCTGAGTAAACTGTTTATTTACAGAAAAATCCATTGGCTTCCTGTACTTTGGGGTACATTTTGCCATAGTTCTTGCCCACTTTCTTGATTTGTTCCCACCTTTTTATGAGTCCTTCCACTCCTCCTCCTGTTATATTTTTAGTAATAATTAAGAAAAAATGCCAACATGGACAGGGGAAGACCTGGGTACTTAACTGCAAAGATCTCACTGTTGGAACAGCAAAGACATGCAAACATCTGCTGGGAGGCTTACAATTTCTGTTTCTATTAAACACTGGAATATCAGTTTTGGAAAGACTGACTCTTTATATATATATATATATATATATATATATATATATATATATATATTCCTAGCATTTACCTGTCCAGAATTTTATCCATCATGAAATAGCAATAGTAATATTGGAGTTTTTTGTTCCTTGAAGTAGTTTTCTCAAGGTACTATGATTCAATCATCCGTAACATTTGTATTCACTTTACGTATTGGAGACATCAAAGTGATTGTTTAAAAACTCATGGCTATCTCTGACTCTGAATCGAGACTACTCGCTTTCTTCCATATAAATTGCATTAACGGAATCATCATCATGGTGAGTTTAGTAGCATCATGCAGAGTTTCATGCTCATAACTTAGTTTAAGTTTTGAATTCCAACTAGAAACAAAAAGCAGTGCTTCTACCTCCTTAATTAAACATCCATGGCTGAATGGTCGGTGCTCAGGGATGGATTGCAGTCTGCTGAAGAACTGAAGACAGGAAGATCATCGGCATCATGACCGAGTGCAGCAAGACATCAGCTTATTAACCAGTTCCCGCCCAGCCAAGCAAAATGACAGCCAAGCAGCACTTTCGTCGATCCCAGATTGTCATCTCGTGTGTGCCTGCGGGGCCACGCTGCGATGAGATCTGCCACCGGCTGTGTCCATTAAACATAGCTGATGAACGATCCATGTACTGACCCTTACAGGTACAGAAGGCCACATGACAATTGGAAACAATGGATGGCTTTTTTTCATGCCATCCATTGTATACAATTGTGCTGCTAGGTGTGATTAGTCACAGTGATAACATTGTGCAGACTGGGCAAGTCACAGCCCATTTGTGTCATGTGATTAGCTGTGTCCAATCACAGCTAATCACAACAAAAACACTGAATGAATTGATTTTATTCAGTTAAATGCTTGCCTATAAGCAATGTATTGTGTAAAAAAAAATACTAATCACTTCTCCAGAGTAGTAAAATGTTACTATGGTAACATTATATTACTCTGGTCACAGTGTTTTATTTAAAAAATCATAAAAAAAAGAAAAAAAAAGTAATAAAACAATTGAAAAATTAAAACTTTATTTCATACTGTCACCAGTCAGTGGATCACTGCCACACCAGTTATATTATGAAGCTGTACTGCATCTTCCACAAAATTATGACAAAAAGCTTTCTTTGCCTCTTACTAAATACTACAGACTCTCTACTTTCCAAAAAGTGGTAATTTGGGGGATATCTGTACCGTCCTGACATTTGTGGGCCTCATGAAATGAGACAGGCCATCGGTACATCAGGATTGATAGATTTTCAGATATATATCTTAGTTTGTAGACTATAGCTTTCCTACAGACTAAATAATAAACACTAATTTGGGTATTTTGACCAAAGAAATGTAGCAGAATACATTCTGGCCTAAATTTATGAAGAACATTTATGTATTTGTTAAAGTTTAAAACAGAAACAAAGAAAAACTATTTTTAAAATTTTCATTTATTTAACAAAAAAAACCAAGTGGTGGTTTAATACCACCAAAAGAAAGTTCTGCTTGTGAGGACAAATTGTGAACAATTGTCATTCAAACTGTGAGAGCGCTGAAAGTTGAAAATTGGCCTGGGCAGGAAGGGGGTAATATTGCCTGGTATTGAAGTGGTTAAAACATCAGTGTATACAGCACAAACTGTCAACATGTTTCCACCATAACGGCCGTCATGAGTAAGGCCGTTATGGTGGAAACATGTTGACTCTTTGTGCTGTAAACACTGATGTCTTAATAAAGCTGATGTTTTTCTGCATTTGACCATGATACCGGCAATCTTCCATTCTTAAGTTTTGAATTTATGGTTGGCAATTTTGCTAATGTCGTTAGGCTCAGGTTCACAAATATTGTCATGGCCTAGATGGGTCTCATTGTGTCTGTGATTAACACATTTGCCATTTTAATCCAAAGAATGACTAAATTAGTAAAAGCTTTCTGAATCTGGCAATGAGCAGAGCCATGTATCCACACCTTGGGCATCAGACATTAAACACCACTCTCCAAGAATCTTCTCTCGATTTACTAACCTGTAATAGCACCAACACAATAAAAAAGACATTTCCCTGTAAACTATTTGTACTAGGTACCTGAGAGGAGAGTGAAATGAACAGGTTGGCCTCTCTTGTATCTCCAGCTCAGGCCCCACTGAGAGTGGAACAGATGGTGCCGAGGGACAGGAGAAACTCGCGTGCCAGCAGATGTTGATAGGAGAACCTGCAGCAAGAGATGCAGTCCCAAGGAGACTGGTGAACCATCAAGGTAGGAACAGAAGTTCTGCTCAGTAGTCTAGCTAAGGTTAAAGGGGCACTCCACTTGCACTGCAGGCCCAGGATGTGTGGCTTATCAGGGCTTTCAGCAGACTGATGTCTGTAACACTCAGCGAGGTGCAGTGCTGCAACAGCAGATAGCCAGGTAGGCACTAGAACAGGTGGGAAAGCCAAGATTGAGACAGAAGCGAAGTCACAAGATTAGCCAAGGTCATCAACAGGTGGGCAGCAGGGTAGCAAATCATAAGCAGAGCCGAAGTCAGGAGCAAGACGGGTCAGTAACAAGAAAACACACTGCAAGAACGCAGGACACAGGAACAGGACAACAGCTGATGACCAATCAGCACTGATAGTGAGAAAGAGCATCCTTGAAATAGCTCGTATGGCACCAGAAACTGTGGGCATGCTCCCACGTGTGTGCACATGTGTGCCTACATTCTTGTGCGCATGCGCGATCCTTTTCTCATTCTTATTAGCGATGCACCTGTGCTTATTTCTATGAGTGATGATATGCGCATGCACATATCTAAGCGCCAGTCGCCATACTGGAATTTCCTTATGTCTCACTGGAATTCCCTGACATTTTGTTACATTTTTACTCAACAAGTTTACTACCTTTTCCATGTCAAAGACACCTTTGCTGTTTCTGTTCCTGTTGCAGTCAGGTGTTAGCATGCAATAGAGAAAAACAGAGGGCGCACCGGCCTAGTGCATTACCTTAACACATGTATTTTTTAAATGATAAAAGTAGGTATTGTACTCACAAAATGACAATAGAGTCAAAGGCACATTGTGAAAGAGCAGCTCTGTCCAATCCGCACTACGTGTCTGTCTGTAATGGGAACTCTGGACCTCCAACAGGCTGATGCGTTTCAAGGGCTTGCCTCTTCCTCAGAGCCCCTCAGCATGCAATAGTGGCCAGGCAGAAAGGTTACAATAGTGGTTTATGTTCTGGAATCCTTTACAACCGGCGGTACACTACAAATTACCTTACTAACTTATTACTGGGCGGCACAATGGCTTAGTGGTTAGCATTTCCGCCTGGCAGTACTAGGGTCGTTGGTTTGAATCCCAACCATGGCACCACCTGCCTGGAGTTTGCATGTTCTCCCTGTGCCTGCGTGGGTTTCCTCCGGGTACTCCAGTTTCCTCCCACACTCCAAAGACATGCAGGTAGGTTAATTGGATCCTGTCTAAATTGTCCATAGTATGTGTATGTATGAATGTGAGTTAGGGACCTTAGATTGTACACCCCTTGAGGGTTAGGGACTGATGTGAATGTACTATATATATATATATATATATATATATATATATATATATATATGTAAAGTGCTGTGTAAATTGACAGTGCTATATAAGTACCTGAAATAAAAAAATACTGTACATTAAAGACATTACTCAGGAAAAGTGAACAGCCTCCTGTGTTCAGTAAGCAGCAGGGCAGCCACTTGGTACAAGACCTGGAAGCTAGTGGGGATCACTTTAGAAATTGTGTCTACTATAGTGATTTCCAGGTTCCACAGGGATGTGATAGGTATGGTATGTACATACTGTACTTACATTAGACCAAGCTGGACCATTGTAACTAAGGAAAAAATACTATACCTGGAATTCAGTTTTAAAGCTACTGGTAAGAAGCTAACAATACTTTGGATCTGGAACAGCTACAATCATACGTTTTTCCTTCATCCCAGAACCTAATTTAAAGTGTTGAAATCTATGGTCCCTTCTATTTTCCTTTACAAATTGGTGACAACATACGCACAGATTACATTTCAAACTCTGCTGAAAGTAATCCCTTGCCTCTAAGTGAGCTCAAGTCTCCTGAGCAATACTAACATTCTGTAGATTTGTGATGGTTTTTAACTCACCTAAACTGTACAATAATTTGTGATTTTGTTTTCTAGTTGTGGTGCCTAAACCAGCTCTGCTGCAGAAGGATGTAGCCCAAACAGCCTAATAATCATGCTGGCCTTTGAGTACACATCAAATTTATGGCCACTGCAATATTTTAGCAAAGGCACTTTTTGAAGGAGGAATGGTCTGCAAAGCAATTAGAATGAAAAAGAGCTTCAGCTGCCTTTGGCCCAGCAAGACTTTAATCTGTCAACTTCCCAAATTTATACTGCTGCAGAAGGCTGTGTACAGGTCTGGGACAGCCACTTTCTGCTTCCATTTTCCTAAACTATTTGTAAGCAATTTGTGCTAATCCAAGGCTACAAATGTCTTTACGTAGTGAAATGCTGTCACCGGCTTAAAAGAGCCCCACAAAACAAATTGCAATGTTTATCAGACTCGTTCAGCTGCATTTTCACATAAATGGCAGCATGAGATTTGGCAAATGAAAGAAACCACATCAGATTGTTTTTTTTTATTCTAAAATGTGTTTTAAGACTTTGCTATGAGTTGGATTTTATTTGCGCACAGGATTTCATCTGTTTTCCCCGAGCTCCCTATACTGAGCCTTCTGAACAATGCAATGATTTTAAGAGGTGTTATTAGCGGAAATCTGCAATCCTGGCCACAAGCCAGCATCAGCTAACGATGACCTCCGTGATTGAGGTCACCAACGTGGCCCGTTATTAATTAATGGTAAAGCAAAAACACAAGCTGGAGAGAAAATGAAATGCAAATACATTAGTTGGTTAAGTAAATGATGCACAAGCTGTATTTGTCTTCATACTTGCTAGGCTGGAACCTGTACATAGTAACACACTAGGAAGAATCTCACTGTGAAGGTCAGAAAAGACAGGAATGTCCTAGTTTTATCTTAAAAGACATATGCTATATATCTAAGAGGGTTTGGGCTGGCACCAAATCTTTATATATGCATAGCACCCCTGAACCCAAGGGGAATGCAAGGTACCCCCAGAGACAGGGTGGGCTAGTATTTTCCCAGGGCAGTCTATGGCTGAAAGGTGTGTGTGGTGGTGGTAGTGGTGGGGGATGTATTGACAGCCAATTTAGGGTCTTTTTAAAGATTGTATTCTTTGTAGTAATACATAGGAGAGGGGTAGGTAACTCTGAACACGCTTTCCATCTTGCAGATCTACAGACTCCATCTTTGAAAGTACAGGAGGAAGGGGTCTGTGAGCTAAAACTATCAACCTGTACCTTTTGCAGAAGAAACAGCATCTCCATTAGCCTTGACAGTCTTAATGATCCTCTTGATGAGTTTCCAGCGTCTCTGTGAATTCCTCATCCACAGGCTTTCCAATAGCACCTCTTCTTCTCCATCTCATGCATCACTTCTACTCTCTCCAGGGTCCTGTCCTCTGCAAGGTTCCCTGAGTCCAGGGCCTCCAGCAGCAGGACCACCCTGAACAGGCATGCTTCTTCAGGTTCTGGATATTTGCACCAAACACATGCAAAAGCTTTCTAAGCCTCAAGCCTACTTAAATAGCTGTACAACATACACCCTCCAGCTTTGGGGAAAGAGAAATCTTGCAAGTTTCACTCCTGCAGGCAACAGTGCCAATAAACCTCCTACTGGTTGGCCAGTGGGACATAAATATTTATAACTGAGTATTACTGTGGTATCGCACTCTACTGCTGCAAAAGTGACTGCAGAGCTCAATCTCAGTCTTCATGGGACTGAGATTGAGCTCTGCAGTCACTTTTTCAGCAGTTGTTTTCTTATTCCAGGTCACAATCCTTCGCAATGTCCTTTTGTCTCTTTCGGTCAGTTGATCATGTAGACTGCACTTATCCTTTCAAATGACAGTTTCCTGGAAACTGTATATGCCGTCATAACCTTTGATACTGTACCTTGCGACACGGAAAATAAATTGCCAACAGCTAAACGGGCCCCAACAATATGCCCTCTTTGAAGCTCAGTAAGCTCTGACATGACATATTACTAGCAGCACATGAAGTGAATGACAAAGTGAGCTTTCCTACCTGTTAGCTAGGTGTCTCATCACACAGTAGACACAAGCAAAAGAATGTAACATCACTTCCTCTTTCAACGTAAAACATGTCATCACTTGCACACCTGCAAATCATGCTGTGTTTCTATATTTTCGTCTAACCCCTGTACATACACAGAATTCTTTACATTCAGAAGACATAGATGAATGCCAGGCCAGATGATTCTAATCTTCATCTTGCCATGTAACATGTGCTGTTGTCAGCCTACCAGATCCCTGTGGTTGCTGAATTCAAATTTTCTGAATGGTTCTAAAACTAAGTCAGGAAAAAATCAGGTTCTGAACACATCCCTCAGAGGGACATTGTACAGCTCAGAATCATGTGACAAGATGTGAATGTCCACCCAGAAGCACTGGGAAAAGCCTGCTGACTCTGGCTATAGTGGAGTAAAAAAAAAATATATTAAAAGTACATTTAGTGGATTTTGAGGGTTTGGAGTTCTCACTATTAGTGTCTTGGAGCTGCTGATAAACATCGGTGATGCTGCTCATACAGAACAGTTCAGAAAGTGTTCCCCAGCTTCAATGCTCAATGCTGCAATATACCTGATGTCCAGATACCGCTCACTGTAATCCATGGGCATTTATTATGAATATCTGGGAACAAACATGTGACTGTGAAGTATGTAACTGAATGACATACGTTTATTATATCAGTATATAGCATAGTCATTGGTCATGTTTTTAATCTAAAATACTATTTTCTCCTTTTTTCGCCCTGTGTTGCATCTCAGTGTTGCTGATCTCCTGCAGTTTCTTTGCAGCCCCTTCTGGTTTATATGTAAACCATTTTTATCTGCATAGTGTTTCTCAGCGTAGTGATAACAGAGGATCTTGCTTGTGGGTTGTAGTCACCACTTGTAGTCTCCATTGGAAGCTGATGTGACAGGGTGACAACGCAGGAGTACAACTAGGAGACATGGACAGAATGTTGTCATTCAACAACAGGAAGTACCTGAACATGAACTTTTATGGCAGAATCACCAGGTATTATTTTAAAGTAGAACTATGTCCTCAAATTTAAAAAACATGTGCAGCAGCACTTAATTATACATACATACACAATTACAATTTTCTCCTAGTCTCCCTGCAAAGTCCTAAAAAACTGTTGATTATAGGAATTAAGTTGACTTAAAGTGGTTCTAAAGCTCAAGGTTTTTTACTGTCATGCATTCTATGCATAAAGGTAAAAAACGTTCTCTGTGCAGCATCCTCCCCAGCCCCCCTTAATACTCAGCTAAGCCCCCTCTCAATTCAGCAATGTGCACTGGAATCTCGGCTATCCCAGGACTCCATCTTCTCATTGGTTGAGACAGAAGCGGAAGCCATTGGCTCCCACTGCTGCCAATCACAGCCAGTGAGCCAATGAGAATAGAGAGGGGGCGGGCCCAAGCCATGGCTCTGTGTGTGAATGGACACACAGAGCAGAGGGTACCTCATAGCAAGCTGCTTGCTGTGGGGGCACCAGACAGGAGAGAGGGGCCAGGAGAGCCTGTGGGAGACCTGAGAAGAGGAGGATCCGGGCTGCTCTGTGCAAAACCGCTGCACACAGTAGGTAAATATAGATGTGTTTGTTATTTTTCTATTAAAAAAATAAGCCTTAGAATCAATTTAATTCAGCTTTTTGTGATGAAAAATATTGCAGGGGGTGTGGCTATCACTAATGTCACTGCTGATTCACAAGCCAATAGCACCGGGGCACACCTAGTCCAGCTCACCGCTTTCTTGATTGACAGCACCACCTCTATTGCTTAAGGACCAGTTCGCACCATAGAAACACAGTCCAGATGCATTCTGGATGCGTTTCTGCATGTGCATTTTCGACGTGTTTTTGGCATGTTCTGGTGCATTTGTGACATGTTCCAGTGTGTTTTTTATGCTATCCAGTAAATTTTTTTCCCCCTCTCCTTTTCTTCAAATTAAATAGGGACATGTGTGTTCCAGTGCGTTTTTGGTGCGTTCTGGTGCTTTTTATGAGTTTTACCACGTTGCAGTATAGTTCTGTGCAGGAAAAATGCAACATGATCTACTTATTTTTCTGCAACTGGAAAGCACTGGAACTAAAAGCACTGATGTGAACTATGAAATTGAAAACCATATAACCTACTTTCTGTGCATTTTTGGATGCAGAAAAAAAGCAACTGAAACGCATGTAGTGTGAACTGACCATAGATCCTCCTCCTGTGAGCTGCAGTGTGTGGAAGGGGGAGCAGGCGAGACAACATGAAGGATTTAACTCTGTCAAGGAAGGTAAAGGAAGTTTTTGGTTTACTTTATGAGGCTTGTACATCACATTAAAACTGGATATGGGACTTGTTTACACTATCATACAGTAGCATTAAAGAATTTTCACTTTTTTACAGTATTCAGTTCCTGGTGGTAAAAGATACATAGAGCAGTTTTTCCCATCTTCCTAGGTGCCCTGTAATACTAGCTGATATGTTGGACAGTATGCACCCTTCCCTCCTCAGTCAATCAACACTGTAGCCAGCAAGGAGAAAGCTGCTTTGCTAGTGAGTGCCTGTCTATGGCTTCCAATAATTGCCTGAGGCCAACAAGTCTGTATCCTTTGTGTAGGTGCTTGCCTCAGGAGACAGGCACTCCCAAGCAAAGCAACCATCTCCTTGCTAGCTGCGATGTGGGGCGGCTGTGCATCTATGGTGGGCACCCTATTCAATAACACAGCTAGCATTACAGGACACCTGGAAAGATGGGACAAAGCAGGGGCGGACTGACCATTTGGAAACTCGGGCACTGCCAAAGGGCCCGGGGTCAGTAGGGGGCCCCATGAGATGCCCCTGGTACCTTTTTCATAGGCTTTTTTGAGTTTGGGCAAGGACACAGGGGCCCCATGATCCCCTATTGCCCAGGGGCCCCATGAGTTGTCATTCCGCCCCTGGGACAAAGTACATGTGCTTCGGCCTATTGGGAACAGAATACTGTAAACAATTAAAAAGTGATACTTGTTACTTAGGTTGTTATTTACTAATAACTGCAGATCTCAATATATTGTGGTGCTGATGCAATATTAATGAGACTCTACAGCTATTGGAAACTTGAGCATGTGACTGCTATTTCTTAATTTATGGTCTCCCTTTAGATATTAACCTATTATTATCTTTGTTTAACCCCTTGACACCGACGTCATACAAATATGAGGCCTCACGAAACTGGTTTTCTTTCCGTGGGGCTACATATTTTCGTATCTGTCTTTGTGCTGGGAGCACGCCGCACTGAGCGCTCCCAGCACAAAGACTGCGGTGTCACTGAGAGCCCCGGGTCCCGTTCTAACGATCGGGACCCGGGACTCCCGATTCCGAGTCACATGATCGCTGTGATAGCCTCTGATTGGCTATCACAGTGATCAGTCACTGTGCAGCCCCGCCACCTTGTTTTTTCTTCTCTCTATGAATGGGGGAGAGAGATACATTGTATCTCTAACTCCTGGCATAGAGAGAAAAAAAAATGTTTGTGGAAAAAAAAAAAAGATAAATAAATATTAAAAAATAAAATAAAAAATAAAGAAAAAATACCTAGATCAAGGGTTGATCTAGTTCAGTGCCAGGGTTATTGTTTGGGCCAAGGTCAGGGTCAAATGTCAGGATTTAAAAAAAATTTGGTATCAGTGTCAGTTAGTGTCAATGTCAGTGTCAGTATGTTTTAGGTAAAAAAAAAAAGACAAAAACAAAATGCACACTATTGTTTCTGGGCTGTACTATGAGTACAAACATCAAATAACATACACATATATGGTATTGCTGCGATTGTCAAGAGCTGGAGAATTTATTTTGGGTTGTTCTTTGGTGGTAGGTTATGATAGTAACAAGAAGCACACAGCTAAATAAAAAAATGATATTTTTTTTACTATTTTGGGCCAGTTTTCCTTTGATAATAAAAAAATAATCAGGAGATATCCATTACCATTTGCCACCAAATGAAAGCCCAATTTGTCTTGAAAAAAAACACGGTATACTCCACCTGAATGTACAAAGTAGTTGTGATGATATGTACGTTTTTACTAACACATGTCAACGTTGCAAAATTGTGCTTAGGCATTTAGATTTGTTTTACCCTTAGGCGTGAAGGGGTTAATAGCATGTGTTTCTTCCTTTAAGGGTTGGTCTTTTTGCTAAAAAAAATTGTTTGTTGTCACCTTCCCTGTGGTGATTTAAATCTCATTGATTGAGGTAAGCTCCTTTTTCATACTATAGGTATATTTTGTGCACTATGTCAATTATAGTAATAGAGGTTTTTCATTCATTTATTTTTGTACTTGATTGAAGTACCCATTTTGGAACAGGTGTTTCTTGGTTTTTCCGACGAAATACTACTAAACTAAATGTGACGTTAACCACTTGCCCTCCTGGGGATTTTCCCCCCTACCTGGCCAGGCCATTTTTTTGCGGTACGGCGCTGCGTTACTTTAACTGACAATTGCGTGGTCATGTAACGCTGCACACAAATGAAATTTACGTCCTTTTTTTCCCCACAAATTGAACTTTCTTTCAGTGGTATTTGATTGCCTGTCCGTTTTTTATTTTTTTGCACTATAAAAAAAAAGCCTGACAATTTTGAGAAAAAAAACTATATTTTGGAGTTTTTGCTATTAAACATGTCCAGTAAAAAAATAAAAAAAATCTAATTTCATCATAAATTTAGGCCAAAAAGAAATGCCCGTAGCGAATAAGGAAGAATGGAAATAGCGCAGGGCATACATGACTAGGCCCAGAGTGGTGTAGGGAACGGAAAGAGTTAAAGTTAGCTCCAGGGGGTGGGGAATTGATTGGGGAATTATCGGATTGGCAGATGTGGAGTGTAGGAGGGGTCTGTGGCACCTTAGGGTGGGGGGTTCTGTGGAAGGGGCGTCAGTGGAGCTGGATGTGAGCAAGGACCAGAGCTTCCCTCCCGCCCTCCCTGTTTGGTTGGGTATAGGGTGTCGTCCGGGGGCAGGTAAGAAATAAAAAAAAAAAAAAAAAGGTAGAAAAGGGGGTTTTTCTGTTGGTTCGCTGGCGGTTGTTGGTCTTTGGAGGCGGTTCTCATCTTGGAAGGTAAAACAATGGTATGGGGGGCCCGGTGGATATTCCCAGTTAACCAAAGTTTAACTGGAAGGTGGTGGTGCTGCACTGCGGACGGTATGGTTGTCTCCGAGCTGGTTGGTTGCAGCTGGAGGCCTAGTGTACAGGGTTGTCCGCAGGTGCATTTTGGATCGTTTATGGGTGCCTTTGAAGACCAACAACAATTCTTTGGTTTCCGTTAAGGAACGGTTGATGTATGTAAAATGTGAAGTTGTTAATAAAAGGCCATGTTGGCCATTTACTCCAAATGGTGTCATGTTTTTTGTAAAGTTTATTTGGTTAAGGGGGTGGGGAGTGGTATGGATAGGTAATGGTGGAAGTAGGAGTGGACAAGCCTATCTATGGTGCATTAGTCATGTAATCTGTGACATGTCTTTGCTAAAAAAAAAATCCCAATACATGTAAATTAATTGGTTTACATGAAAGTTATAGCGTTTACAAATGGTGGCATAAATATTGGGATTTTTTTTTCTACTAGTAATGGTGACAATCAGCGACTTTTAGCAGGACTGTGGCGGACATTCTGACACTGGGAGGAACTGATTTGGTGTCACTGACACCAATACAGTGATCAGTGCTAAAAAAAAGCACTGACACTGTACTAATGGCACTGGGCTGGAAAGGGTTAATATGAGGGGCGATCAAAGGGTTAATTATGTGCAGGGAGTGTTTTACTAGGGGGTGGGGGTGTGTGCTTCACTGTAAACACACTGCTCTGGATGGCTGGGCTGTGCATAGCCATTCAGAGTAGTGTGCCCGAGCTGACAGGGAGGAAGATTGTTAGGAAGACCGTCGGAGATGCTCGGTAATCACTGGGCGCTGGCGAGTAATCACCGGCCGGGACCTGGTGATTGACAGCCGCGGCCACGAATGGTGGCGCAGGTGGGGCGTGCACACGGCCTGCGGTCACCCCCTGCCCGGAAAAGCAAAATCACGTATATATACATGATTTTGTGCACCCCGGCTGCCCTGTAGCAGTATATCTGCTATAGGGTGGCTGGGAAGCGGTTATTAAATAAGTATGCTGCCTATACAAGTATTGGTGCTTATTCCATCCCTTAAAGGTACATCTCCCTTATTTGATCCTCAGGTTATTTTTCTCTTGTCATTGGATATTTCGTTAAATCTCAGTGTATGCTGATGAAGTTTATAATTTTTTTTTCACTTTATTACCTTATCCAGCTTATGCGTCCTTCAAACAACCATGACAAGCACCATTGTGTCTGGGCATCTTTGAAGACTTATTGTCCAACCTAATTGCATCACAATCAAATCGTTATTACCTGCATACTGTTTTGTCACTTCCTAGATCTATATGAATTGTTGGGTAAATTGCCCTCCATTGACTTTTGAAAGTGGTTTATATCAAACATGATTTGCAGTGATTTAAACTATTTATTTATTTCATTTGCTTATATAGCTCCATCAATTTACACAGCGATTTACATATATATTGTACATTCACATCAGTCCCTAACCCTCAAGGGGAACACAATCTAAGGTCCCTAACTCACATTCATACATACACATACTAGGGCCAATTTAGACAGGATCCAATTAACCTACCAGCATGTCTTTGGAGTGTGGGAGGAAACTGTAGTACCAGGAGGAAACCCACGCAGGCACAGGGAGAATATGCAAACTTGCTTAATTTTGATATGTATACACAGGACATGTAATTTGTTGGTATATTTTGTAATCAACATGAATCTGTTGTTGTAGGTGTTATATAAATGTCTCCTAAAGAAGCCTGAAATAGGAAAAACATGTTGAGAAATATTACACTGGAAACATTTCTTTGAACAAGTACAACTAAATATGTATCTTTTTTAATTGACATTTTTTTAATATTGATTTAACAATAAACATCATACATTTTAGCTTTTGTCATTGTTCTATTATTGTCTGGCACCTTTAAAATCCTGCAATTTTTTTCTATGTGGGGAGTTTTTTCTCCTCTCCTTTTTTGTTTCTTTTCTTCCTTCTCTTGATGTTTGTCAAATTTTGGGATGTAGTGCCATTGAGCTCCTCTCTGAATATTACTATTCTTGTTTCTAAAAATATTAACAGTTACTATAATGGTATCTTTTACATGACATTTCAGTGTTTGGGTTTACACATATTTTCTAATATTACTAAATATAATTATATACTAAATATCCATTCCATTGTTATGCCTCCTCCTCCATTGAACAATAATTAGAAAGGGAGAGGCTATAAACCTGCAGTTTAAAATATCTTTGTGAGATAGTGGTACTCCCACCATCATGATATTTTAAATACATTATCAGCAATCTAGGGCATTGGGTAATTTATTTGCTAATACACTAAAAAAAAAGATTTGGTTGACAACTTAGCTGGAAATGTCCTGTACATAAATATGGAACACTGAGAAAGGTCACTGTGATGACCTCCTGTCATAAATATAACTGTCAATTCATCCCACAGAGCACTAGACATTTCCTTCCATTACAAGGTCTCATAATTACAGCTACACTTTACACATTAAATGCAAAAAATTATCATACTTCTTTTTAATCATGTATAGCATACAACGTGTTGCTGCTTGATTATAAACAAATCACTGATGCTATTGTGAAAATGAAATAAAAAGAAAATCAGCATAAATAAATAAATAAATAAATAATTGCTGCTGTAGTTCTGCAGCAAAAGCAGTGATTAGGACATTAGTGAAATGTGGCATGCTGGGGAGGACACTCTTGAAAATGTACTTGGCCTCATCTAAAATATAATGGGATGTAGCGGAGCAAGTGCATCCATTAACTTTCTCGCTGACCACACTACTTAGTATTTAAGATGCTGCAAAAGTGTACTTTAGGTAATTGTGTAAAACCTCCTATCAATACATTAATTAGGTCTATTTATTGTTGTTTTCACCATGATCAACACAACTTTCATCCAGAATTCCTACATTTTCAATTGAATCTTAAAGCTGAACTACACATTGTCTGAGCACCACAAACCAAAAGCACTATTTAACCTCCCTAGCTGTCTGATTATGTAAGTATTTCTGTGCTCAAAGCGGTACATTTTTTTGCATGAAAATATGTTGTTTTTTTATTGTAGGCATGTAATTCCTAGTAATAATTTACTGAAATCTGTCCGAACAAGAGTCTAGTAAACATCCCATGTATGATAAAATTTGAAACACAAAATCATAATTATAATATAATAAATAATCATAAAAAAATAATAATATAATAATAATAAATGTAATTCAATAATGTAAATCAAACCAAAAACACTGAAATTTGAAATAGAGCGCCAAGTTCGCACATCACTGAGCTCAGTCTAAAAATCGTTTTCAGTGTCTGATGACGAATTTCCCCACAAATCATTATTACTCAATTCTGCAAGTGGTTCTAATTTACTATCGCTGTATTCTAGCTGATCTAAAATCGCTTTTGACCTAAAGGGACACTTTTTGGATGCCATGGACGTTTCTCAGTTTCCAGGAAGAAAGAACAGTAAAAATGCAGGCAGGGCACAGGACAAAGCATTAGGGACAAAATGTATGTGAAAAGGTTTGATACAGTAATGTTTTACTATGTGATTTTAGTGTATTGAGTGAATGTCACTTTTACAATTTTGGAATTTCCCTCTGGTTCCGTCCCTCGTACGTCCCGTACGTTACGACGCTCGCAGGGAACGGAACCCGGAAGACGGATTCCGGCATCAGCCGGAGGACATGGCTGGGGACGCTGCAGGGGGGACATCATGGGAGAGCAGAACAAGGTAAGTGAAACAGGGATCCCGGAGCAACGCTGCAGGTTAATCCCGAGTGTAGCTCGGGGTTACCGCTTTTGGTACTGAAAGTTAACCCCGAGCTACACTCGGGAATACCGCCAGGGGGGTTAATTCATTTTTAATATTCAAAGCAAATGCACCCATCCATCCACATCCCCATGCTTTATTTTGCTAAAATATCACATAGATAAACACTCCTATCATTTCTGGTAGTTGCCATCTTGAAAGGGAAGATGATTTATGTAGCCAATTACTTCCTGGAATCCATCTGCTTTTAGTTTAGGGATACAAGCTAGAGGGTATGCTTAGCTGAGAACCCCCCCCTTCTGAAGACTCCTGGGATGTATGACATCATTTGCATAGGCATGGAAACTGGGCAGCGACTAAAGTCATGTACAAAATAATAAAAACAATTGTTTAAAATAAGTAAATACACTATACTATCCTATCTATGTACTAATTCTAGCAGCATAAGGATTCAAAATAGTCAATGTTGACTGAGAGTGTGCAGTTCCACTGTAAGTGAAGTGTGTAAATGTGAAAACTAAGTGCTGAAAGTCCTCCTATATTTGTGTTGGGATGAGATAAGGTAAATCATATGCCACCTGCTATCCAATTCATGGAAAGCAGGAATATAGACAGGTCTTCAGCTATATGGAACCGCTATGAGGCTGTGTTGTTGATTCCAGCCAGCAATAAGCTGTGATTGAGCTGACAGCAAGCAGTATGTCATAATATTTTGTGCACCTTCATAGAATACGGTATATCATGTATCTTACAATATCCATCATCCCAATTTGTCTTGTTAATCTGTCAACATCATTTAAGAAAGATATGAAAATGAAATAGATTCCTTTGTTGATCTACCATTACTATGCCAGAATAAAACAAGTGTGGTTCCACCCTGCACAATGGGGCATAAAATCAACACCTGTATCAGAGTCAAGCTCAGAGGCATGAATGGTGTTGAGCATAGCTGCTCTAATTCTCACCAAGATAGCAGAGACAGCAGAGACAGCCTCAATTGAAAGAAGCTGACTTTATCTTCCCCAGGCAGGCTCTCTGTCTGCGAAATGAAAGAGTGGAGTGAAATGCATAATGAAGTGGCTCTAAATACATAATGTCAAAACAAACGATATGCATAATGAAAACGCTGATTTCAGGGGCCTGATGTAACAATAACCATATTACATTTACCTACATTGTGCTTGGAAGCAAGTACGTGTTTTTCTGGTTAAATTGTTTTATAGGAAAAAATGTAAATGTCTGTTAAATCCTTTAAACACGTGGAAACAGACTGAAATGCATGTAAAAGTGTATAAACAAAATCATAAAAATGCATAAGATTGAGGGCAGAACATATTTTGGATGCTTCCTTCAACGTGCTTTGACATTCTGGGGAAAACTAATCTCTTGTGAATGAAGCCTAAGAAGAGAATAAATAAGAAATTAATATAGGTTAGTACTGTACAGCCCTTAAAATATATTAAAGCTGAAACCCAGTACGTAGGAGTGATAGCTACCTTCACTCCTGCAAAGACATGTGCTACTGACAATTTTCCCTCAACTGGACATATTGGGACTGATTTTCCTACTACTACTATAGGGACTGTGCAAATACCTCTTACCCTCGCTAATGCATTCATTGACATTGCCAAGCATTTATGAACCTGTATATGACTGTCACTAATCTAGCAGAGCTGTGTGGCATAGGAACGCTTGATTCAAGACAGTGGTTTTGGAGAGTGCCTGGAGCTTCTGAAGACCTGCCAACTATGTAGTGGTGAGACACAAATTTTAAATTGTTTTAGCTGGCACACCTGTTTGTTTTCAAATCCAAAATGGATAGCTCTGTAATGTTCAAGAGGGTCTATGCTTCAAGAGTGCACTTAATAATATTTTATGTTAAGGATGTGTGTTCTAAGAAAACAACCATCATGTCCTACTAAGTTGCATTGGCTGGCCAGGATTGCAGAAATCCAACAAATGGAAAAACTTACTAAGGCTACTAAAGCTCAGGAGGAGAAATATTTTCAGATTTTGACACCATACTTCTTTTACAAGGAGCAGGCTCCATTAGCTTCCCAACAGTAGGTTGGGCTATACCTTTTAGATCTTTAAACTGTGGCTTCTTGAAGCAGAGGGAGCATCAATCTCATTTCCCCTACCAAATTCATATATTCCGATTTTCCTTCCCTCTCTCCCCCTCTCCCTTTTTTTTTTTAATTTCCCTCCCATCCCTAGTTTAGAACATTCCCTTTAAGTGTTAACTAAAAACAAAAAAAGTTTTTTTGGAAATGGCAGTCGACTATCTGGTACCTGTGGTGGTTTATGTAAGGATTTATTTTACTTATAAAGGGCGTGTCCCTTTCCCTTAGATGAAATATTACAGTGCCTCCAGCCGTTAAAATACGGCAAATATTTAGTAAACCAATAATTTGGACACCTTGATAATTTGATCACCACTTATTATTAGACCTTGAATTCTTTTAGCCAGTATGATTTCGTACCATACACACAAAATTTGCCTTATAATAGATAAATATAAAAATTTATTTATGTACAAAAATTATATATATATTAACACAAAACGCAAAAGACTGGTGATAAATGAATATTGATACACACGGTCAAAGATATACTATGCCAATATAATACACAATAATAATGTTTCTAAATAATGAAATCAATATCACAAATTTCTAAATGATGATAATTATTATTAAAAATTAAATTTATTAATAACTAATAATTTTGAGTATCTCAAAGGTTATATTCTCACAAACCGTGGCCATAGGATTGGAAGAAGATATTCTCTGATAAAATATACTCTAATTATTAATATTTAATAAATTATGAAATATGAAAAATTATAATATGACACCAAACAATTTTAACAGTAATACAGGATCTCTCTACATATATATAACTACCCAATATAGTTGTGATACACTAAGGTAATTCTATGACTCTACACAACAGAGAAAATAGGCAATGCAAAATTAAATGGACAGTCTCACCACACCCGGAATTCAGACTATGAAACTCTCCCGTGGATACAGCTGGCAATGGAACGCCTTTAGAATGATGTCACAGGGGAAAGTGAGATAGAGTTCAATAGTGTGGGAGAATGTAGGAAGTTAGAAGTACAGAGATTTAGAAATTTAGTAAAGTTTTGGAAGTTTGAAAGGATGGAAGAGGGGTCTCTTCAGATGTCTTCAGATTTTCTTCTAATGAGGTTTTTCTTCAGACAGGTTTTTCTTTTGATGAGTTTTTTTGATGAGTTTTTTTTTCTTAAAGGTGCATGGGCTTTTATACCAACTAACCCATTGTTCTACGATACCCTCCCACCAGGCTTCTTGATTGGCTAGTTGAGAAATGTATGTACATAAGCTATTTCTCACCTATCCGCCAGGTGGCGGTCTTGTACCATAGAACAATTTGAGTATTGATGATCACTCATACCTCGGGTGGAACTCAATGTAATTTTAAGTATTAAATCTACGTCTTATCCAGATATATAGTTGATCATAGCTATAATGTTCTAAATAAGAACCATGGAATATATGTGTATATTCAGTTATTCTTGTCCCTGAGATACAAGCTTGTGTGAAAGCATCTGTTTCCTGATAAGACATACAACTGATGTTAACTCACAATATATCTTACTTTCCATCATCTCAATACTCAAGTTAGTGATATACAATTCCCATTGCTGAATATTTGGTGTTGTGTGAAACCTATTCTTTATAACATCTATAGATACTATGCTTTTGTAGTAATATCTTTGTGGTTAGATACATTCAATTCTTAGTTTTAAATGACCTGAATTTAACTTTTAGTCTTAAAAGTGACACATTAAACCGATGTTTGTCCATTGTAAAGAGGAGAGGTAATAACCAGGTGTCCTTGTAGTTTGAACAGATCATTTGAAAAGACTGATATCTCACCAGTCTCCTCAAGGGTTGTTTACTCTTCTCAAACGATACTATAGTTTCACTTGTTGGTGTGGTGATTCACCATTTGAAGGTTTAAAGTCTTATTTGGCTGTCTATTTAACTTTTGTATATGCAGTCTTCCGGACCCCAATATACAAATAGTATTTGTTGACAGTCCAAACAGTCTTATTGTCTTGGAAAAATCTCACTTCATTCATGATGTACATTTCTCTAGCTTGAGGTCCTTCGACTTTTCACCCAAGACAAGTTAACCCTTAACATCCGGCTATGCTGAGTTGCTGTCATATAGGGTTATGTCTTGATAAAATCATGTTTTTGAGACATAATTTCAAAAGGTCCACAACAAATCCCCCTTTTTTTGGGGTACAGGCACGTATAGATGGGTGTCTGTATCGCAAAACATGATTGGGACTTTTGGCTAGGGTGATCGTTCGTCTTCTCCGATGGGTGAATGAAATCAAGAATTTTTTAATAGGAAACAAAAGAATGGCAGCGGTGATGCTGGTTTGGTCCTCAACTTGACTCGGCGTCTTTAGATGGACACTTCTGATGACGATCCTGGTCTTGTGATGAGGCCGGCCTGGCCTGGCACATCCACCTTGGGGTCCATGGGTCCTCCGCACGACAGGTCTCTTATACGGTCTCCTAGGCGGGTCTTTTCCTCTGGACTGGCCCTTGGTGGCCTGGGACATCAGGTTATCGTCTCCGGATCGATCTCTGGCATCTGGTCTTTCCCACAGGACATTATAGCTTCCTTCTAGGGTCTGGTCATTGACACCTCTGATCGCCGGTCTGGTCATTGTCTGGGCCTTCCTTTCTAAATTATTAAAATGAAGAGTTTAAGTATTGGATATATAAAATTATATTACTGGATCCTGTAAGGCAAAAGATGAATAATATGTTCAAAGGAAATTTAATAATGATCTCAATATCTCCAGATAGGAACTGGTGGGTTAGTCTTCCAACAACTGCAATTGAGACTTCGGATGGCAAGCACGTAATTGATTGATGTGCACCCATCTATCATTGATTTCACCATACCGGGTAACCTGCAATTTATATGCGACCGGAGAGATTTTATCAATGATAGAGAACGGACCTTTCCAAGATGGAAGGAATTTCCGTTCCTTAATCTGGTCTCTTGCAAAGTTGTATAGATAGACCTTGTCACCAATCTCATATTCCTTCTTGGAGGTTTTGAGATCATAGTATGTCTTAGCACTAGTTGCAGCTCTTTCCAAATTTCGCTGGGCAAAGGCAAAAGCATATTGCAGATGTTTACGTAAATCCTCTATGTACTGGTGTGTGGTGGTGGCATTGATCAAATTTTGATCTGTAGTGCGATACAATAAGTGCTGGGGCAGTACCATCCGTCTACCTGTCATCAGTTCAAAGGATGACATTTTTGTAACTGGATTCGGAGTAGCCCTCAACGCCATCAGTACCAGTGGAAGTTTGACATCCCAATCCTTGCCTGTTTCCTTAACAAATTTTTTAAGGACATTAACGATGGTCTGATTGTATCGTTCTACACCACCACTAGAGGCTGGCCGATAGGCGATATGCAATTTCCTTTTAACCCCCAAAATTTTCCACAATTTGGCCATCACTTCGCTAGTGAAGTGCGATCCTCTATCAGACTCTATCCTCTGTGGGAGACCAAAACGTAAAAATACATGATTTATTAGCAATGCAGCACATGTCTCGGAGCTATTATTTGGTGCTGGTATACACTCGACATACTTGGTGAATAAACATGTAACTGTTAACATATACCGATTTCCTCGTCAAGATTTTGTTACGGGCCCAATAAAATCCATTTGAAGGTCTGACCAAGGCATACATATCCCCCTTTTCTGGAGAGGTGCTCTGTGAGTTGGTTTGGTAGGTTGAAATTGGGGACATATTAGGCAACCTTGGCAGTACTCCTTCACATCACGTAACATATGAGGCCAGTAGGCATAATCCCGCAGGATCTCATACGTGATCTTCTCTCCACGATGACCGGAAGTAGGAGCATCATGGGCATGCTGTAGCATCAAACCTCTAAATTTAAGTGGGACGACCCATTGTTGTACGCCACCCTTTGAGGTTTGTATCAACAATCCCTGGTATAAAGAAAATTGGGATTTGGATTTCATTAAGATACGTAAATCCTCCTTCCCACTACATACTTCCTTATTTATGGGATTTTGGTTGGGATCTTCTATATAACTATAAAACAAGCCAATTATTGGGTCTTCTTTTTGGGCGGTAATTAAATCCTCACTAGGAGAATCGTGACTCCACTGTAATGCATTTGGATCACCAGCTGTTCTGGCCTGTTGCCTGGTGATAGCTTCAACCTGTACAGTACCTAAAAATTGATCGATGTCTAACAATTCACCGGTGATTGCCCCTTCCTTGGCTAGAGAATCGGCCAGATCGTTCCCTTCTTTCTCGGCACCTAGAACCTTGGAGTGGCCTTTGGTCTTCTTGAAGTGCAGGGTGATATCATTGGACCTTACCAGTTCATCGATGTGACAAAAGAGCTTACCATGTTTCACGGGTTTGTGATTACTCTTGTTCATGTTGTTTCGCTTCCACCTAGGGAAATACTCCACAAAACTATTCCTGACATAATTGGAATCGGTTATGATGGCACACTCTTTAATGTTGAACTCTATAGCCATCTCAACTGCTCTAAGGATTGCAGTAAGTTCAGCAACCTGACTGCTTTTTGGTCCAAGTTTGTATCCCACAGAAATTGGGGTGACACCTTGGGTCCAAACGATTCCAATACCTGCCACTAGTTGGAGCTGTTCCCCATCCTTGTGATGAAAAGCACAACCATCCACATATACACACGGCAGCTGTTTACAGTATTCTTCATCATAAACCTTGTAGGGAGAGAACAGTTGTTCTTCCAGAAAGTCAGTGTCCGGGGCCTCCATAGCAGGCGTAGTTGCGGAACAATCATGGAGCTCGGCTAGGCCCTGGGCTACTGGACTTTCTTTGTTCTGTTTGTACCGAATTTCAAGAGGCCACCCTTGCAAAGACAAAGTCCAAGCAGTGATGCGGCTATTAGACACATTTCCTCCCTTGATACGTTCACTCTTTAAATACTGTAAAGGCTGGTGTGCCGTTTCAACAATGATTCTCTCTCCCTGAATGTAACTGCGGAAATTCTGTAATGCCCACACGGTGGACAATAGAGCTTTTTCACAGTCACTGAACTTTACTTCAACCGGGGACAAAGTTTTACTGGCATAGGCAATCACCTTACTGACATCATCACGTTTCTGGTAAAGAACGGAACTCATACTTACCTGCGTAAACCCTGTCTCTAGATAGAAATTTTTACCCCCTTCGGGATATCCGAGACACGGGGCTTGTGTAAGACGTTCCTTTAACTCCTTCATGGCGTCCTCCTGTTTCTTACCCCACGACCATCCGACATCTTTCTTCAGTAGGTGAAGCAACGGCTTGCTTATCTCGGCGTAATTATCAATAAATTTACGCAAGTAGTTTACCATACCTAGGAATGATCTCAATTCTTTAAGGTTAGTAGGGACTTTACAGTTCAGAATCGCCTCAACCTTCTTCTTTTCTGGGTTCAAACCTTCAGCAGTAACTTCATGGCCTAGGAAGTTCACCTTCGTGCGACACCACTGGGCTTTTTGTAAGGACAGTTTAACTCCTGCTGCTTTCAATTGGCCCAAAACATGCCGAAGTTCTGTAATGTGTTTGGCCATATCAGTACTTTTGATCAGGATATCGTCCACATATGCCAACGTCCCCCTTTCGAAGGCGTCTGGCATGGCCTTGTGCATGAACACAGCAAATTCATGTCCGGAATTTATGAATCCGAAAGGCATTCGTACCCAACAATATTGTCGATACCCAAAACTGAAAGCCAGTTTGTATTGGTCTTCCTCACTCACCTTTATGGTCCAATACCCCTGTGCACAATCCAAGGCTGTAAAAACTTGGGATCCTTGGAGCTGGGCTAGACACTGGTCTATGTATGGGACCGGCCATCCTGACATGTACACACGTTTGTTCAGCTGACGGAGGTCAGCGCACAAACGCCATTGTCCATTGGGTTTTAAAATACCCAGGATCGGGTGGTTATAGGAGCTGTGGATGGGCCTAATTATACCCCTTTCATGTAACTTCCTGATAATCTCAGCTAGAGATTCATAGGAAGCTAATGGCAACCTATACTGTCTTACGAATACTGGTGGGGCATCTGGATCTGTTTGGATCCTAGCGATGTGTAGGTCAGTAGTCCCACAATCGTAAGAATCCTTGGCAAAGATCTCTTGGAATTCAAGGAGAAGCTCTCGGAGCAATTGTCGGTCGAGATCACTGGAACACGCATCGGCGAGGGCCACCATCTCTTCAACTAACTCCTTGAATCCAGGAAAGCTTTCCGGCTGACCTATCTCATATGCCTCTTCAAGTTTTGTGGTGAGGTCATTGGGTATGTGATGTGTGTGTGTGTTCTCCTGCCATCCAGGTTCTTTGGGGTACTCTTGTTCTTTGATTGGGTGATCAAAGACAATTGATGTCTCTTCGATTCGACAGGTGCCATCTTTAGAATCGAATGGATAAATGGACTCTATGGTGAAAATACCCTCTGGTAATGAATGGAATGTTTGTTCAATTAATTGTTCCTCCGACAAATATTCATCGGGGATGAGTCCAATCACCTGGTTAGTGACCCCAAAGGTGTAATATTCAGTCTCTACCGCTAGACCAATAAGGGTCTCTTTGGGTAAGACGATGTCCTGATTGGACAGATTATGTATGTAAATGTACATCGGGAATTGATGTGTGTTGACTAGGGGCGTGTGTGTAATGTTCAGTCCTTCCCCCTGCATTTTATGGGAGAGGCATACTAATGCATCTGACCCCTTCAGTCTATGTCCCTTTTTAACTTGGATGGGGAGTATGAAATTATTTATGCCCTTAGGGATTGTAATCTTCTGGGCTACCTGGACTTCAACAGCATAAGGCATCTGTTGCTGGGATTTTAGAGCTAAGTCCAGATTTTGGTATTTTTCGGGGTCCCCCTTTAGTCGACTCCATAAACAGTCATTAATTAGGTCGACTTGCATTGCAAATCGATGTAACACATCGTTGCCAAAATAAATTTTAGTTTGGGGATTATCCAAGACTAGGAACACATGGGTGGCTGTTTTGTTTCCTACAGTGACGTTTAAGAGACACCTAGCCATTGAATTGTAATCATCAGAGTCATCAATGGAGTCTGAAATCCAATGACGCTGAGGTGTGGAGAAACGGATCATTTCCATTTCGGTAAGGTGTTTTATCAGCCCATGGCTTACAAAGCTGTGTTCCTGTCTCAAATCTAGTTTGGCATATTTTGACCTATTAAGACCATTTATCCAGATGGGGATAAACAAGTCGCTGTTAACCCTTTCGATACCTGTCAAGAATTGGGTGTGATCTCCCCCTTTTCTTGGTTTATCCTCCTGATGAAAAGATATCGTAAGGATGTCATCTTGGAGGGAAATATCTTTTATTTTATCTTGGGGAATTCTAAAAATGTGTTCCTCATCTCTTCTGATAGGGTTATGGTCATCAGGTTTGATAACCGTTACATCAGGAAGTTGACTGTTCCTGAAATGGATTTCTAATGATCCAGGCCTTTCTTCCACCAGGTGGCAGTGTTGTCGGGTATGGGGAGTTTTAAGTTTCCCATATTTAATCGGGGTATTTACCTGTGACCACAGTACTTGGTTCACACAGTCAACTATTGTGTTCAGCCTTTTTAGGAAGTCCATCCCAATTATCATGTGGTGCTGGGAGATGCTGGCAATGATGATGGGGTGTCTCAGTTCCTTATTACCCAGTTTCAGTTTAAGCCAGGCGGTACCCATGACTTGTAAAGGGTCTCCACCTACACCAATCAATGAGCTGTCAAAATTTTTAAGTCTCGGCTTGGTGGGCATGACATTCGCCACTTTATCAAAATGTTCCTGTGACATGATGGTTGCTTGGGATCCAGTGTCTATTAGGCCGACAATAGAAAGATCACTGGCATCCTGCACCTGCACTGTGGCATAATATCTCCCATCAGATTCAGTCAGCTCACACATGAAATTGGTGTGGTTGAAGATCTGTGGGCCCTTCAATGACATATGACTGGCTCTTATCTCACCGCATGTGGTGGACACATCACCCTTATCCTCCCTGGTGGGATTCTTGGACTGTCTCAAGACAGAAGCACAACTAGAAATTGGTGCTCCGTCTGGCTTGTCAATCCCGACGACTTCCGATGCCGCGACTATATTAGGGGCAATAGATGGACACTGAAAAACAGGAGAATCGTTAATAACCAACAACTGGTCCCCCTTTGCCTGAGAACTAGATTCTCCATTAGTAGGCGTGTCAGGGACGGGACACACATCTCCTGTCATTTGACTCAGTGTTCTCCCCTGTTGGTTTAAGGCTTGGTTGCCTGTTAATTCTGTGACCCTTGGTTGGTCACAGGGGCTGTTCCTAAAAAAGGATTGGATGAAAATTTAGTGACAAGCCTGTCCATTTGTTCAGCCATTTTGCTGACCTGTGCCTCTATTTGCCCAATACGCTCAGAGGAGTCATTCTGTTGATTCTCCCTTTTCCTATACTTATGCTTGTATTTTGGACGGGACTGGTAATGAGACTCAGAGTCAGAACTACTGCTCTGGTCCCGACGCCATTTTTCTCTCTGAGGTTTCGGGGTCTCCCTGTCATTAAGGGGACCCTGGGGTACTGTATCCCCCCTTTGAGCTTGAGGGTGTTCTTGGCGTGGAGGAAATCTTTGGAAGTCGGAGTTCTTATTGAAATTGGGATTCTTATTGTAATTATGGTTCCTATTGAAATTGGGGTTCCCATAAAAATTCCCATGTTGTTCTTGGCGAGGATAACAGAACCTCCGAGGATACCATTGCCCCCTTTGACTCTCATCGCTGTACTGGCCCTTACCATACTTTTTATTCTTCTCACTTCCACTACCGTAGTTCCCTGGCTTTTGTCTATCCTTTCTCACCCACTGGTTTTGGGGTGCAAAGTTATGGACCTCCTTCACTTGCTGGGTTTGAGGTACAAATCTAGGGGAACCATTGGTTTTACCCCCACGGACTACTTCCGCATATGATTTCTTCTCCGCCTGCAAATTTGGATTTGGAGGGGAAACGGTAGTGGCTGCTACTATCTTGGGGCTATTCTTAGGTTCTCTTTTTATCCCGCCCTCACTGGACTGTTGGATTGAGAACAAATAGTCACTCTCTCTCACCAACCAATCAAGAGAGCATCCCTTTCTGTAATCCTTTGCAAGTCCCAATTTTATGTAAGCAGGTAGTGCTTCATAAAATAATGTCTTGAATTCTGGCTGGTTAGGATTGGGATCCTTTTCAGCCAGGAAATAGGCATTTCTGAGGACAGCCAAAAATTCTGCAGGGCTTTGGTGAGGACCACACTTTAAATTGTAGGCCGCAGCCTTGGCAGAGGTTACAGTTTTATAAGGCCCAAATTCCATGTGGCACTTATGTTTAACCTCTCTCCAGGACTGATTGGAATAGGCCCTCAAGGTATCAAAGAATTGCCGGTATTTCACTTCAAATACCCATGGCAGCAATTCTATTTTGGTGTGGTCATCTCTAATGCCCAGAATTTCTAACGTCTGTTCATATGTTTTCATGTGTTCGGTGATCTCAAGGGACCCTTTCTTAGTAAACATAGGAACAGTGTCCTTCAGGAACTTAATGACCTTTGGGGTGTCATATCTCCTGAATGACCCCTGGGATTTCCCTTCCTGCCTATATGAAAACCTAGAGCCCTTAGAAGCCTAGGAGGCGACCTATATTCTGTCCCTGCCTCACTATCAGGTACTTCACTGTGATGCGGGTATCTCCGCTCATCAACCTCCTGCTCGACTGGGTTGGTCCGGTTTTGGACCCCAGAATTTATTTGGGCCGTCAACCTCATAATCTGCTCCTCCAGAGTTTTCTGCTCAGATTTTATCAAGGTAAGTTCTGACTGGTCATGCTTATCCCCTGGGTGAACTTTAATTTCGACAGGAGATAACCTTTCTGATCTGAAGTACTCCACCTCATCTTTTAAATCCTGATACTTCTTTTGAAGTCGTTTTAATTCCTGAAAATTTCTTTCATACAGGTCCTGAGCACTTTGAAAGTCTCTGACCAATCTATCATGATATTTCTTGGATTCGTCTAAACGAATACTGGCATGACCAAGCTTCCCTTTCAAAGACTCAATGTCTTGATTTCTGCTTTCTAACAAGAAGCGGGCTTCTGACAACTCTTCCCTTAAAGTGAGGGTTCGCTGGGCAGCTCCAGCACTCATGAACCATAACATGGGCCAAGCTTCTAGGAGAAGTCTGTCACGGCTTTTATCACTTTCTGCTCTAGCAAATACTATTAAAAACTCAACAACCTGGCCCTTTTGGTTGAACAGGTCCTCAAAGGTGCTCATAGCCTGCCTTTTCTCTTCATCCACGAATTCATTATTGCTATCCCCCAAACCTAATCTCTTGCGGAGATAATCTATTACTCCACATTCAACATACTTCTGCCAAGCACCGACAGCTTTCCGGGCTGGCTTCGGAGTTTCCTCCTCAATACCTTGGGCCGCCATATTTTCCTCGTTATGCTTGGAAGAGGTGGATCCGTGATTACTGGATGCCATTTTGATATCAAATATATGTTTGACCAAGTGTACAAATATACAATCACCAGTGCGTTTTGTATTATGGTACGATTTCTATGGATCTCAGCAGTGCCTCCAAATTTATCCTGTGGTGGTTTATGTAAGGATTTATTTTACTTATAAAGGGCGTGTCCCTTTCCCTTAGATGAAATATTACAGTGCCTCCAGCCGTTAAAATACGGCAAATATTTAGTAAACCAATAATTTGGACACCTTGATAATTTGATCACCACTTATTATTAGACCTTGAATTCTTTTAGCCAGTATGATTTCGTACCATACACACAAAATTTGCCTTATAATAGATAAATATAAAAATTTATTTATGTACAAAAATTATATATATATTAACACAAAACGCAAAAGACTGGTGATAAATGAATATTGATACACACGGTCAAAGATATACTATGCCAATATAATACACAATAATAATGTTTCTAAATAATGAAATCAATATCACAAATTTCTAAATGATGATAATTATTATTAAAAATTAAATTTATTAATAACTAATAATTTCGAGTATCTCAAAGGTTATATTCTCACAAACCGTGGCCATAGGATTGGAAGAAGATATTCTCTGATAAAATATACTCTAATTATTAATATTTAATAAATTATGAAATATGAAAAATTATAATATGACACCAAACAATTTTAACAGTAATACAGGATCTCTCTACATATATATAACTACCCAATATAGTTGTGATACACTAAGGTAATTCTATGACTCTACACAACAGAGAAAATAGGCAATGCAAAATTAAATGGACAGTCTCACCACACCCGGAATTCAGACTATGAAACTCTCCCGTGGATTCAGCTGGCAATGGAACGCCTTTAGAATGATGTCACAGGGGAAAGTGAGATAGAGTTCAATAGTGTGGGAGAATGTAGGAAGTTAGAAGTACAGAGATTTAGAAATTTTGTAAAGTTTTGGAAGTTTGAAAGGATGGAAGAGGGGTCTCTTCAGATGTCTTCAGATTTTCTTCTAATGAGGTTTTTCTTCAGTCAGGTTTTTCTTTTGATGAGTTTTTTTGATGAGTTTTTTTTTTTTAAAGGTGCATGGGCTTTTATACCAACTAACCCATTGTTCTACGATACCCTCCCACCAGGCTTCTTGATTGGCTAGTTGAGAAATGTATGTACATAAGCTATTTCTCACCTATCCGCCAGGTGGCGGTCTTGTACCATAGAACAATTTGAGTATTGATGATCACTCATACCTCGGGTGGAACTCAATGTAATTTTAGGTATTAAATCTACGTCTTATCCAGATATATAGTTGATCATAGCTATAATGTTCTAAATAAGAACCATGGAATATATGTGTATATTCAGTTATTCTTGTCCCTGAGATACAAGCTTGTGTGAAAGCATCTGTTTCCTGATAAGACATACAACTGATGTTAACTCACAATATATCTTACTTTCCATCATCTCAATACTCAAGTTAGTGATATACAATTCCCATTGCTGAATATTTGGTGTTGTGTGAAACCTATTCTTTATAACATCTATAGATACTATGCTTTTGTAGTAATATCTTTGTGGTTAGATACATTCAATTCTTAGTTTTAAATGACCTGAATTTAACTTTTAGTCTTAAAAGTGACACATTAAACCGATGTTTGTCCATTGTAAAGAGGAGAGGTAATAACCAGGTGTCCTTGTAGTTTGAACAGATCATTTGAAAAGACTGATATCTCACCAGTCTCCTCAAGGGTTGTTTACTCTTCTCAAACGATACTATAGTTTCACTTGTTGGTGTGGTGATTCACCATTTGAAGGTTTAAAGTCTTATTTGGCTGTCTATTTAACTTTTATATATGCAGTCTTCCGGACCCCAATATACAAATAGTATTTGTTGACAGTCCAAACAGTCTTATTGTCTTGGAAAAATCTCACTTCATTCATGATGTACATTTCTCTAGCTTGAGGTCCTTCGACTTTTCACCCAAGACAAGTTAACCCTTAACATCCGGCTATGCTGAGTTGCTGTCATATAGGGTTATGTCTTGATAAAATCATGTTTTTGAGACATAATTTCAAAAGGTCCACAACATACCTGGGATTGAATCTATCCTTATCAGAACCTTACACTCATGTTATTGTGATATATAACTTTGCATTCTCAGCCTATGTGGCTTTAGTGCCTTTTGGCTATTGTGTTGCCCATCTGTTTCTTGTACTACTGATTTTTCTTTAAAAAAAAAAAAGCGTTCAACATACCTGAATTAAACAGAGCACTTGCTGAAACAAAGGTAGGATGTTGGCAACGCACATGCATGATGGCCAGTCTGTGAATTATTGAAAGGTTTTGGTTCACTTGGGCTGTGCTTGCTGGATCCTTTATGAAATCTCAGGAACTCCAATGCGAAAGTTCTGCGGCAGATGAGCATTGGCTTAAAGCGACTGCCTGAGGTGCATGCCTGTCATTCTGTCATTTTTGCGTTCTTTCAAGGTAAAGCTGTAGTTTAACTATTACCTTGATGGATTGACAGTCATTCTATAATTAGTGACCTTCAACACATATATAAAGCCAATATAAGGAGACAAGCAATCTCAGTTTCTCATTTTTTCTAATTCAATTGCCCACCCCCCCAAATATCTTTAGACAAGTCAGATCTTGGACTTATTTCATAACCTACAATCTGTAGCTGTTTCAATGTTGTCCAACAAAATTGCTTATACTGCAATATTCATTTTTAGTATTAGTGACAAAGACAAATAGAAATTGATTCTCCCTAATGGGGGATGCAAACATTAATTCAAACTTTATTAGTTTTTTCCTGGAAATGCACATGCACCCACTGTTAGTGTCATATTGCATCATTACTCCGGGGATTTTGTGCCAATCATTAAGCAGCACGATCACAGCAATGTTATATAAAGGACTGCAGTGGTTTATGTTTCCTTTGGGCAACATTTTACCAGTTTGCTGTCTGCGTGATTTGCAGGTTATGTGTTCACTTGGCAATACTACTGTTAGTTACTGCTCTAAAGTACATTTGTCACTTTTTTCTCTTATCACCAGACTTTGTCAATCAGATAGTAGGTACCTTTTTCATATCAAAGTGATTCTAAAGGCTTATATTTGAAAAAAATAACAAACATGTCTATACCTACCTACTGTGTGCAGTGGTTTTGCACAGAGCAACCCGGATTCTCTTCTTCTCGGGTCCCCCGTCGGCGCTCCTAGCCCCACCCTCCTGTTGGGTGCCTCCACAGCAAGAAGCTTGCTATGGGGGCACCTGCTTCTCTGTGTGTCCATTCACACGCATAGCTGCGGCTTGGCCCGCTCTTATCTCTTCTCGTTGGCTCACTGGCTGTAATTGACAGCAGTGGGAGCCAAAGGCTCCTGATTCTGTCTCAGCCAATGAGGAGAGAGAGTCCCAAGATAGCTGAGACTCCAGTGCACATTGCTGAATTGAGAGGGGGCTTAGGTGACTATTGGTGGGGCTGGGGGGATGCTGCACACAGAAGGTTTTTTACCTTCATGCATAGAATGCATGAAGGTAAAAAACCTTGAGCCTTTACAATTGCTTTAGTGTCTCTTTGTGGTTTTGTTTAAATTTTGACCAACTAATATTTGTTAGACTTTTGAATGCCTCCATAATGTTGATCTTTCTTTGTTAATAAATATTTTCAATGCTTCTCAAAGTATTGCTTGCATACTATGTGTAATTTATTTGTTGTGGTGAGGGAGGTTTTTTTTTCTCGATAGGTGGTGTTCATGTGCGTTTATTGTTGATAGACACATCCCTTTTTTCCCCAGAATTTAGACTCAGTTACACTCTGATGATAGAAAGGCTCAAGACTTGTATTTATGGATTGATACTTTTGTCTTCAGGGCATGCTTGATTTCTTTAGAACTAACGTAGCATAACATTTTTTCAAACATTTCATATTTTCTTTTACTTTCAATCTTTGGAAAGGCTGTATACACTATTCCGTTCCCATTGGTTTTCTGAGAAATCTGTTGGGAACCTAACAACTTGTTTTGATTGGTTTCTAAGTTCCAAATATCTTTCTGTTTTGTTTTTGGTTAAGTATTAAAATGGTTTTACAGTATTTATGTTCATTTCTTTTAATATTAGATGAACAATGTTGTACATATAGTATATTGCTGACTGAAAAACAACCCCATGCTGTCTCTCTTTCCCCCTCTCTCTTTCTCTGTATATATAAAACATGGCATGCCAGAGATCTATTTCAATTAGCCAACATTCCTTGCAGTGCATGCAGATGATCCACACACATCCATCATGACAAAAAATTTACTAACGTTTAGTGTATAACATCGCACCACAGGAGCAGATATGTGTTCTTTCTCATGCACTTTTGACATTTATAAATGCTTTCTGAGTAGTATTGCTGCAGAGGCAGAAGTTCAGACTCTTTCACCTTCATCACTAGCTTGTCTCGCGTCATTGGCAGCTCAGCGCGTGCAAGACTTATTGTGTCAATGGAAAACTGGTTTTCCAAATTGGTGCTTATATGTAAATCCTATAGAAAAACAGCCCTATTGTATTCACACTAATATAGAGAAGGGCTAAACCCATTTGCATCTGCACTGACCCCTGCTGTGCCCATGCATTCTTCCACTTACCACCACTGCACCTATGCACTTATCCTCTGACCATGACAGAACCAACTCATTTCTTCACTGACTGTCACTGCCCTGCCATCCAAAGTCACAAGGCACAGCACTGACATTCATACCTACATGGAAGAGAGCTTTCAAACTCTATCTAGACACCATTTATCTTTACATATTATATACACTATGCTACAGTTTTTTGTACATGTCTGCATGAAGCTAACACTTTTTTTCTAGAAAAATAAGCCTATCATGTGAGATATACAGAGGCTGACATTGTCAATCTTCTTCTTAGCTTGCTATTTGCCTTACTGTAATATTGATTCCTGGCTCCCATTTTTTCTGAGAACCAAATTAGCAAAAAGTATAGGTATCAGTAGTTCTTTATGTAAGCAGCCTGTAAAATATTGAGATCTGGCAACAAGCTTTTTTTGGAACAGGTCATCAATAGCAGCTCCCATATTTCTGTTATGACAGCTTTTCTTTGATGTATACTAATCCATGTATGCGAATTTATTCGCCGCGAATTTAACTTATTTAAAGGGTTTCTAGGCTTCAGAGAGCCTTTATATTAGTGCAGAACACTGTACCTTTAATTTAAATGCCCTTGGAGTCTGCTGGGGAAGAGAAATAATACTGTCAGTCAGTATGACATGCAGATGAGTGCCGTCGATCTTAGAATCACCGCACACTTCACTCATTTGGGCAGTCACGGGGCACGACGAAGAAGAAGAAGAAGAAGAATGAAAAGAAGAAGAAGAAGAAGAATGAAAAGAAGAAGAAGAATGAAAAGAAGAATGAAAAGAAGAAGAAGAAGAATGAAAAGAAGAAGAAGAATGAAAAGAAGAAGAAGAAGAAGAATGAAAAGAAGAAGAAGAAGAAGTATGAAAAGAAGAATGAACAGAAGAATGAGAAGAATGAAAAGAAGAAGAAGAATGAAAAGAAGAAGAAGAATGAAAAGAAGAATGAGAAGAATGAAAAGAAGAATGAGAAGAATGAAAAGAAGAATGAAAAGAAGAAGAAGAATGAAAAGAAGAAGAAGAATGAAAAGAAGAATGAAAAGAAGAAGGAGAGAATGAAAAGAAGAAGAAGAAGAATGAAAAGAAGAATGAAAAGAAGCAGAAGAATGAAAAGAAGAAGAAGAAGAATGAAAAGAAGAATGAAAAGAAGAATGAACTATATTACTATATCAGTCTCTAATGGATGCTGGAGAGTTAAACCCCCTAACACCTGCTGTGCCCATTATGAGGGGTTCCCACCATCCCTGTGCTGAGGTTCTGGGTATGCACACCTGATGTGCCCATTATGAGGGGTTCCCACCATCCCTGTGCTGAGGTTCCAGGTCTGCACACCTGCTGCGCCCATTACTAGGGGTTCCCACCATCCCTGTGCTGAGGTTCTGGGTATGCACACCTGCTGTGCCCATTATGAGGGGTTCCCACCATCCCTGTGCTGAGGTTCCAGGTCTGCACACCTGCTGCGTCCATTACTAGGGGTTCCCACCATCCCTGTGCTGAGGTTCTGGGTATGCACACCTGCTGTGCCCATTATGAGGGGTTCCCACCATCCCTGTGCTGAGGTTCCAGGTCTGCACACCTGCTGCGCCCATTATGAGAAGTTCCCACCATCCCTGTGCTGAGTTCCTGGGTCTGTACACCTGCTCTGCCCATTAGGAGGAGTTCCCACCATCCCTGTGCTAAATTCCTGGGTCTGTACACCTGCTGTTCCCATTATGAGGAGTTTCTACCATCCCTGTGCTGAGGTCCCAGGTCTGCACACCTGCTGCGCCCATTACTAGGGGTTCCCACCATCCCTGTGCTGAGGTTCAGGGTATGCACACCTGCTGTGCCCATTATGAGGGGTTCCCACCATCCCTGTGCTGAGGTTCCAGGTCTGCACACCTGCTGCGCCCATTATGAGAAGTTCCCACCATCCCTGTGCTGAGTTCCTGGGTCTGTACACCTGCTCTGCCCATTAGGAGGAGTTCCCACCATCCCTGTGCTAAATTCCTGGGTCTGTACACCTGCTGTTCCCATTATGAGGGGTTTCTACCATCCCTGTGCTGAGGTCCCAGGTCTGCACACCTGCTGCGCCCATTACTAGGGGTTCCCACCATCCCTGTGCTGAGGTTCTGGGTATGCACACCTGCTGTGCCCATTATGAGGGGTTCCCACCATCCCTGTGCTGAATTCCTGGGTCTGTATGTACACCTGCTGTGTCCATTGTGAGGGATTCCCACCATTCCTGCACTGAGTACCTGAGTCTGTACACCTGCCAAAAGAAAGTTTCAGGATTTTGAAGGAGCAAAATACAGTAATACTGGAACAAAAATGAGCTGCGTGGTGGAGTTGCCAGAAGAAGAAGAAGAAGAAGAAGAAAAGAAGAAGAAGAAGAATGAAAAGAAGAATGAAAAGAAGAAGAAGAATGAAAATAAGAAGAAGAATGAAAAGAAGAATGAAAAGAAGAAGAAGAATGAAAAGAAGAATGAAAAGAAGAAGAAGAAGAATGAAAAGAAGAATGAAAAGAAGAAGAAGAAGAATGAAAAGAAGAAGAAGAAGAAGAATGAAAAGAAGAATGAAAAGAAGGAGAAGAAGAATGAAAAGAAGAGGAATGAAAAGAAGAAGAAGAAGAATGAAAAGAAGAAGAAGAAGAATGAAAAGAAGAAGAAGAATGAAAAGAAGAATGAAAAGAAGAAGAAGAATGAAAAGAAGAAGAAGAAGAATGAAAAGAAGAATGAAAAGAAGAAGAAGAAGAATGAAAAGAAGAAGAAGAATGAAAAGAAGAATGAAAAGAAGAAGAATGAAAAGAAGAAGAAGAAGAATGAAAAGAAGAATGAAAAGAAGAAGAAGAATGAAAAGAAGAAGAAGGAGAATGAAAAGAAGAATGAAAAGAAGAAGAATGAAAAGAAGAAGAAGAATGAAAAGAAGAAGTATTCCAGTACAGCAAAAAGTGTATCTGCAGAGAGCTCCGCTATTTCTGACAGTTCTCTGACAGTTCCTTCACATTTACAGCGGTTGAAACATTGTATCTATTTATTTCCGAATAAAAACATCTGTATCCTAAATGGAAACAAATAGATACAATGTTTCAACCGCTGTAAATGTGAAGGAACTGTCAGAGAACTGTCAGAAATAGCGGAGCTCTCTGCAGTGACACTTTTGCCGGCTGATCGGGAAAAATTCGATTCGTGCACCCGAAGTTGGCTAAAATTCGGATTCGATGCGAATCGAATTTTTCCCGATATTCGAAACGAATTCCACTTCGCCTGGTTCGATTCGCTCATCTCTAATGTTAATGCGACTGGTAGAATTACTTTTGCATAATCATTATGCTAAGGGATTATTTACTAGTATCTACCCCGTAGATACAATTGTCTATGTAAAGTCTAAAGCAGGGAGTGGTCAAAAGCCCTGTTAGATATTTATGCCATTTGTGTTCCATTGAAGAGCTTTTCCTTCAATCCTATAAACTCAATAGAAGTAAGAGGAAACCTCTGGAAAGTGAAGGGAGATTCTTAGACAGCTGTCACCAAAATGAGTGTTTTTATAAAATGATTTCCTTTTCATTCCTGTTCTGGTAACAACTCAGAATTGGACTATCCCTTGGTTTGCATTTCAGTGATAGTGGTCACCAGGACAATTAGAGACACTGCAATTAAGTTGCTAAAGGTCAATAGGCTGTTCATTTTGCTAAATAATGTTTCATTAGCTTAGTGAATGCGGTGAAAAGACTACCCAAAATTGGAAAATAAAGCCAAAAATAGTTTTTTGCTTGCCCATAATTGGATGATAGAAGTCACCAGAGCTTCACCTTATTCATTAAGCTAAGGAAAAATTCCCTTGCAGCCTATTTTACTTTAGTAAATTAACCCCAGTGAATTTCCCTAGTGTGATACAAACAGCAAAAGATTAGACCTAATAAGCTTCAACAGCTATCTGAACCCCCAATAGATTTCAGGCTCCTTTAAGAGCAGGGTGGAACATGATTGGCTGAAAGCTCTGAAAAATTTAGTAAAATGTTGTAAAAAAGTGTCATGGTTATGTGTGTCAACTAAAAATAACAGGTTCATTTTAATGTATTTTTTATCTGCTGGGGAATGGTATGCTGTTCCATAACTTACATATAAATATGAAAATATACAATAAATTGAAGTTACTACATAGGCAATCAAACTGGCCAAGTCTTTATGTGGATGAAGGCTTTCTTATTAACTTGTCTTCAACAAATTTTGCCATGTGGGACTGATGCTTTGATGTGCTACATCAAAGTGTCATGGATGAAATCTATCTTGCTGCCAATTTGCTAGTAACCCAGTATAATCAATAGAATTATATCACCCAGTCATCACCAGAAATTCATTTTTTCTGCTTGACGTGTTAAGCACCTTAAATCCTCCTCTAAAGCAATAGCAGGAGTTTTTATGCAAGCCTTTCTAAAATGTCACTCCTAGCGGGTTCTTTTGATTCACATGCAACTTTCTGTCCTTAAAAGCAGCACAGACAGTATGAAAATAAGATTAGCACTGTATAGAGACCCTCATATGGAGCATGAAATGTAACATTTATTCTGCAAATGTGTCATGTTTTTCTGCTCATTCCTGGCCAGAATTTAAACATATAGAAGAAGAAGGAGCAATTCATACTGGTATAATATTTTGTATAAAATGTCATTGGTACCATTGCAGTTATATTACCATAAAGCAAGCAATAAGAATCATAATATAACTTGAACTGTGAATGTGTTTGTAAATGTAACATTTATTCTGCAAATGTGTCATGTTTTTCTGCTCATTCCTGGTCAGCATTAAAACATATAGAAGAAGAAGAAGCAATTCACATTGGGGTAATATTTTGTGTAAAATTTCATTGGTACCATTGCAGTTATATTCCCATAAAGAAAGCAATGAGAATCATAATATAACTTGAACTGTGAATGTGTTTCACCACTTTTCTACCAGGGCAAATGTATTTTTTTTGCACATAAAAATTATCTTAAACCACTCAACAATTACACTCTCAGGCCACTTTATTAGGTACACCTAGTACCAGGTTGGACCACCTTTTGCCTTCAGAACTGCTTTATGTCTTTGTGGCATAGATTCAACAAGGTGTTGGAAACATTCCCGAGATTTTGGTCCATATTGACACAAGTTACTGTTGCCTTTCTATCTTCTCGAACTAGTCTGCTCAATTTCCTTTGACCTCTGACATCAACAAGGTATTTTTGTCCACACAACTGCCGCTCACTGAATACTTTCTCTTTTTTGGACCATTCTCTGTAAACCCTAGGAATGGTTGTGTGTGAAAATACCAGTAGATCAGCAGTTTTTGAAATATTCAGACCAGCCTGTCTGGCACCAACAACCATGCCACGATGAAAGTCACTTAAATTCCCCTTCTTCCACATTCTGATACTCAGTTTAAACTTCATCAAGTCGTCTTCACCATGTCTAGATGCCTAAATGCATTGAGCTGTTGCCATGTGATTGACTGACTAGCAGTTTGTGTTACCAAGCAATTGAACAGGAGTACGTAATAATGTGGCCGTGAGTGTATATATTTACTGAAAGCAAAGGCTCTGCAGAATAAAAGGGTGGAATTTGCTATTTTTTTAGGGAAAAATGTAATAAAATTAATTCTGGTACTCATTATAATACAAATTTTCTACCAAAATATAAAAGATAAGGTTGCATTGAGTAAATAGACAGAGAATATGTCATGCTTTCACGTGAAAACAAAAATGGCATCTAAAATTGTCCAGAAGCGATATTTTAAAAGCTCCTACAGGTCATTAACCACTTGCCCTCCTGAGGATTTATTCCCCTTCCTGACCAGGCCATTTTTTGTGATACGTCACTGCGTTACTTTAACTGGCAACTGCACAGTCATGCAACACTGCACCCAAATGAAATTTACATCCTTTTTTTCCCACAAATAGAGATTTCTTTTGGTGGTATTTGATTGCCTGTGTGTTTTTTATTTTTTGCGCTATGAACAAAAAAAGACTGACAATTTTGAGAAAAAAAACAATATTTTTTACTTTTTGCCAATAAACACGTCAAGTAAAAAAAATAAAAAAATAAAATTCGTCATAAATATAGATCAAAATGTATTCTGCTACATGTCTTTGCTAAAAAAATCTCAACATGTGTAAATTGGTTTATGTGAAAGTTATACCGTTTACAAATGGCAGTATATATACTGGAATTTCTTTTTTTATACTAGTAATGGTGGTGATCAGTGGCTTATAGTGGGACTGCGGGACTGCAGCGGGCATTCTGACACCAATACAGTGATCAGTGCTAATAACACACTGACACTGTACTAATGGCACTGGGTAGGAAGGGGTTAGCATCTGGGGTGATCAAAGGATTAACTGTGTGTTGTGTGTTGTGTGCTGTTTCGCTGTGTGTGTGTTCTGCACTGTAAGCACACTGCTTTGCATGGCTCTGCTATGCAGAGCCTTACAAAGCAGTGTGCAGGAGCTGACAGGGGAGAGATCTGTGTTGCTTATACATGGGTTTCTCCCCCTTTGGTAATTCTTGGAGATCGCTGGGTGCCGGCGGGGAATCACCACCTGGGATGCGGTGATTGACAACCGAGGCTGTGAATGGCGTGCACAACCCCTACCCGGAACTGAAAAATCACGTACCGTATTTTTCGCTCCATAAGGCGCACTTTTTTCCCCCCAAAAAAGGGGGGAAAATGTCAGTGCATCTTATGGAGCGAATATAAAGCGGCCGGTACGGTATTTCCACCGCCACCATATCAGAATACCGGGCCGGCTGCTCAACTGTTCTCTGCGGCAGGAACTCACCTGTTCCTTGGTCCTGCGCCGGCTTCTTCCCACCTCGGCATCTGTGACAGCCGGGTGCCCACTGCGCATTCGCGAGAAGCGCTGCGCTTTGTGAATGGTCCGGTGTCTTCTAGGACACATGACAGGTCCCAAAAGACGCCGGGCCATTCACAAAGCGCAGCGCTTGTCGCGCATGCGCAGTGGGCACCCGGCTGTCAAAGTCGAGTGCCCACAGTATAGGAAGGAGAACGCCACGGAAGTGGGAGCGGGTACCTGCCAAATTCAGGTACCCGCTCCCCCTCCCTCCCTAAAGGTCCGCAGTCTCTGGTCATGCCCTGTACTGTCTGCAGTCTCTGGTCATCCCCTGTACTGTCTGCAGTCTCTGGTCATCCCTTGTACTGTCTGCAGTCTCTGGTCGTCATCTGTACTGTTCGCAGTCTCTGGTCATCTCCTGTAGTATGTCTGCAGTCTCTGGTCATCTCCTGTAGTATGTCCGCAGTCTCTGGTCCATCTCCTGTACTATGTCCGCAGTCTCTGGTCATCTCCTGTACTGTGTCCACAGTCTCTGGTCATCTCCTGTACTCTGTCCGCAGTCTCTGGTCATCTCCTGTATTATGTCCACAGTCTCTGGTCATCTCCTGTACTGTGTCCACAGTCTCTGGTCATCTCCTGTACTGTGTCCACAGTCTCTGGTCCATCTCCTGTACTGTGTCCGCAGTCTCTGGTCATCTCCTGTACTATGTCCGCAGTCTCTGGTCCTTCTCCTGTACTGTTTCCGCAGTCTTTGGTCATCTCTTGTACTGTCTGCAATCTCTGGTCATCTCCTGTACTGTGTCCGCAGTGTCTGGTCATCTCCTGTACTGTGTCCGCAGTCTTTGGTCATCTCTTGTACTGTCTGCAGTCTCTGGTCATCTCCTGTACTGTGTCCGCAGTCTCTGGTCATCTCTTGTACTACCTGCAGTCTCTGGTCATCTCATGTACTGTGTCCGCAGTCCCTTGTCATCTCCTGTACTATGTCTGCAGTGTCTGGTCATCTCCTGTACTGTGTCTGCAGTCTCTGGTCATCTCCTGTACTATGTCCGCAGTCCCTTGTCATCTCCTGTACTATGTCTGCAGTCTCTGGTCATCTCCTGTACTGTGTCTGCAGTCTTTGGTCATCTCTTGTACTGTCCGCAGTCTCTGGTCACCTCCTGTACTGTGTCCGCAGTGTCTGGTCACTTCCTGTACTATGTCTGCAGTCTGTTGGTTCAGAATACTTTTTTCTTGTTTTTCTCCTTTAAAACTTAGGCGCATCTTATGGTCAGGTGCGTCTTATGGAGTGAAAAATACGGTATATATACGTGATTTTGCGCACCCGTGCCGACCTGTAGCAGTATTTCGGTTATAGGGCAGCATGGAAGTGGTTAATTTAGAGTTAACCATGAATTATGGCCCTAAAATTATTGCTCTTACTTAGACACTTCGGCAATACCTTACTTGTGTGATGCATTTTTCACGTGCACGACCTACATGAGCATTTGCATTCAGGTATTCATAGGGCGGAAGGGGGCATTTAATTTTTTTCTAAATGATATTTATTTATTTTATTATATTTAATTTTTAAACTTTTAAATTTAAGTTTATTGCTATCACAAGGTAGTTAACAATTTTCTATGTGATACCATAGACAGGTGACAGGGCCTCTTCATAGAGACATCAGGGGTCTATTAGACCCCAAATGTCTCCCCTGCTCTCCACTGCAGCTAATTACGTACAGGTCATGTTTGATTAGCTGCTACCCTAGGTTCAGTAGCCAGGAAATAACAGCTCTGAATTACAATGTGATGAAATCCTTGTTGCTTCCAAATTCAGTATTCGAAGAGGAGATCGGGGAGTGGATTTTATCTGATCTCCTACTGCTCATCATCCTGAAATATTTTACAATGGTTACAAGCTTTGTGGAGGAATGGGAGAACCCAGAAATTATTGCGGGCAAAACAAGTGGGGCATTTATAAATGTACATTGGTAAACAAGAAGTTATAGCTTAATCCAGGATAATGTACCTGAAAATGGTGCTGACTGACTTAGGTAGTATAACAGGATGCAGGATGGGTTAGAGGGAGTGTGGGAGGGGGTTCATGTTGTAGAGTCACTGAAAGGTCCACATTAAAAGAGGTCTCCATTTTGTAGATTTTCAAATAAAATGAATTGCCTTATCCTCCAAAATAGGCCAGCACCATCCATGCGTACTATTGCAAAGTGGAGTGATTTCAGCTAAATTGATTTCACCATGAAATTACACAATTAGCTGTCACCAAAGTGTTGTTATAATTAGCCTTTAATTCCACTACATGGTTAAATTCTCTTGAAAATGCCTCCAAGCCACCCCTAGCAAACCCATCAGTTAATGGCATGCTGCCGCAATATGAAGGGCTTAGTTGAACATCATAATGAAGCAGGGAAATTATATTTTTGTTCTTTGGTAGTGACATGCCTGTGGGGAATTAAAATACCGTAATTTCTCCAAACAATTAGCTCTGCCTTGACAATGCGTAGAAAAAAAAATTGAATGCTGACAATTAGGGAAGTGTCAAATATCTGGTCAGAGGCTGATTTGACAAGCTGGGCTAGGCTTCACCATTACTCAAATCAGGGGTCTCCAGGGCCTTATGACCTGTGGAAGAAGGTCAGGGGAGACAGGGCAATTAAAAGAGTTCATCCCATGTTCTGTACCACCTCACCTAGCACTTCAGCCCTGCAAAGGACCCTTCAGATTAGTTCTGAAGGAGATTACACCTTAGCAGTTCTGGGATATCTCACTTTCATGTTCCTTCTACCTAGGCTCCTCATACATTGGCATTTATATGGGCATTAACTACACCCCCTAAGAAGGGACTTTTCTAAAGGGGAGCTAACATCTAATTACAACTTTCCCTTTACCATACTATAATGGGAACAGAGCCAGTTTGTGGCAGGCAAGTTAACTGCACCTGCCAACACACTGTCCTGGGAACATGCAACAAACATTCTTAAAAATATAGTTTTGCAGACAGCAGTGAATTTAATAGTGCGTTATTCTTTAAAAATAAAATAACTTACTTGGAAAGGTCTTCAAAACCTGTCTGTGTAGTGGCATATCTCTACCATGTAAACAAATTAGTGCAGTAAAAGTGACATTTCCAAAAGAAAAAAGATGTTTTAAATTTATTTCCTTACAAGCATTTTTGTTTTTGTAAATAGTGAAACGGGGGCCCCACAAAAATCATACCACACCCTCTGAAAGGTATTTTTGGGGGGTTCCTGTATAGTTTTTCCACTAAGAAAAGATACTCAACTTCATACCATTTGCAATGAAACTATAACTTACTGTATTACTAAAGGTGCCCATAGGTACAGTACCCTACTATCTGTCCTTCTCCTGATATTAGATAGGCAGCTTTACTGCCTGAAAAAGGTGCAGAATGGGTAATTAGTATTATAAGAAATTCTCACACAAGATAAAGTATTCACATGGATTAGTCATTAGTGATGACTGTTTAATAACTGGTGGTTATGTGAGATGGGGAAACAGCTCTCATCGTTTGAACACTGTGTGGAAGTAAATTAATGTTTTGACTGACATTCTGCGGTTTAGCCACAAGATGTCACTGTTTTTCTAACAGCCTCAGACTGCATAGATATTTGTATATTCATGAAGAGGTGGGGTTTTGCACACAGAGTTGGAGAGAACAGGAAGGAGAGAAAGAAGCCATGTTTTGGAGCATGGTGAATAAGGGGCCGTGTGAGCTATCTGATGACATCCAGGTGTGAAAGCGTCCCTCAGTAACCAGAGATTGCTGCCAGGAATGCTGATGAGATTGCTGTTAGGAATGCTGATGAGTTTGCTGCCAGGAATGCTGATGAGAGCAGAGGAACTAAGCAACATAAACGGCAAGACCGCATGCTTGTTGGAGAGACAGTTGTTCTGTTCAGAGTCACCAGTGGATGTAAAGCAGACTCGGCTCAGTAAGATCGTGCACGCACCTCATTTCAGTGTTGGCGCCATGAGACTGAGTCCAGGCCTATAGTTAGTTAGTTAGGGTCTCCGTTTGTGTCAGGCCACAAGTGTTGTTACTGATTATTGGAAGGACTCCACAACTTAAAGTGACATTTCACATTGGAGAGCTGATAAAATCCTACAAACTCAAGCCAGACTGGCATTTCGATCAGAAGGAATACTCAGGCACGTGCTACAGGACCAGTTATGGGAGGGGGAATACTGTAGATTTGTGTAAGATTGTAAGCTGTTGTGCTGCACCGCAGGCTAACCCATACCATACACTCATACACTGATTCCTGCTCTTTTAGGGTAATAACGGGTAAGGTGTGGCAGCTTATTTGTTCCCGCCAGTAGGTAAATTACTACACCTTCTACCTTCATCCATCAGAAGGCGCCGTGCTGTGCAGCACAAGGGTCTCAGCCTTTGGGCTGGGTGTATGTAAATCTATTGAATGTTTCCAGCATTTGTGGTTGCGCTTCTTTGCCACATCTAAGTAAAATTCTGTTGTGGCAAAAGCTGGTGTTGAGGTTGCTTTCCTCGTTCGTGACTTCACTGTATCCTGGGGATCCCACCCCGTTACACGGTTTACAGTTACATAAAGTGAAACTGAACTCTCTCAATTATTTTCAATCATTATGTTGATAGCATTAGTAAATAGATAGGAAAGTATATAATATATACTTGTTTTAAACATTTTTTTCAGTTGCTTGCTGGTTTCTGACCTACACCAAAATGGTGCTGAACGTTTCAGGAGTTTTCCTGTGCATTTTTTTTCTTTCATCTGAAGGTGAGGAGGAAGGGTTTTCTCAGCTAAGCACACCCGCCTGCCTGCATGCCTAAATTAAGGGCAGATGGATAGCAGGAAGTAAATGCTATTTAAATAATCTACCCTTACTTAAGATGGCCATGGGTGTTTTTCAAAGTGATTTTTCAACAAATCAAAGCATGGAGACATAGATGGATTGGGGAGTTTGCTTTAAAATCTAAAAATGAATTAAATAGCATGTGGTGCTCAGATACAGCTTAGTTCCGCTTTACCGTACTATAAGCATCTTTAAATGCAGTTTTTACATGTCATCACTTGCAACACAACTCCAAAAAACAAGAAATTTATTCCTTATTATAAGACTGTAGAGTCATTCAAATCATTCCTTTTTGCAACCAGGACCACTTATAAAACACAGATATAGACTACGCACTTTCAGTCTTAAGAAGGCACAATGTGCTTTGCAGTGATTCAGAGGAAGGAATTTTCAGTTCCTTTTGACTTGTCTCAGGATAAGCTGACTAGCTACAAAATATCTTTGACACTGAGCCTATGCTAAGCCATATATATATTAAGTCATGGTGAATCTTAATCCTTATTTAGTATGCTTTGAAAAAAAATCTTTCTTATCTGTGCTGTTCATTGGCATGACATGCTTGATTAAGATTTGTTTCTCATTTTAAACATTTTTTTAAATTCATAGTACAGTGTTCCTTTAATACAGCACAATATCATTTAATAACCATGAACCACACTTCATCTATTGCAAAGTTTTAAGTAAGTGAAAGTAAGCATTTCCAATTATTTCCCCACCTCCCGAGAGGCAACCAACCACCAAAACACTCACTTTCCTAAAAGAATAAAGCCCTGGCTGCATGGACTCATGGCAGGCCCCAGCAACCCAGAGAGGTACCCCTACAGCCATATGACACACATATGTAGGAGAAGCTGGATGAAGCTGGTACTTCTTTTTCAAAGGCCTTTTCCAACAACCCGCAAGGAGGCAAAAGCATACGGGTTCTTTCACACGGACGTTCCATTTGTTTCATCAGTTCAGTCACGTTTTTTCAAAGAAAACATTGATTACATTTACATCAGTTTTACATAAATTTTTCATCAGTTTTTACATCCACTACCAATACAAAAACAGATGCAAAAACTGACTATTTGTCCATTTACATCTGTTTTTTGTCCATTTCAGTTTTTTAACAGATAGAACTTTGATCCGTTTAAAAAAATGGATGTTAATGGATGTGGATGTAAACAGATGATCATCC